>NW_022436949.1:26196206-26397842 GCF_009761245.1 Sapajus apella | reverse complement strand
CCAGGCCCAGCTGATTTTTTGTATTTTTAGTAGAGACGGGGTTTCACGATGTTGACCAGGATGGTCTCGATCTCTTGACTTCGTGATCCACCCGCCTCGGCCTCCCAAAGTGCTGGGATTACAGGTGTGAGCCACCGCGCCCGGCCCAGATTTTTTAATAACAGAGAACTGTTGTAGGTGAGACAAGAGTGCCCTGAATACCATGGCGAGGGGTGGGGTCACAAAAAACTAGCCATGAGGATAGACTGAGAGGGCTTCGTCTACACTGGGGAATGTGCACTCAGCTCATCCCTCCTTTGCTTTTATTCCAAACATAGATGTGAGAGACACTGGTGTGGCAGGTTTGTTCATAAGCTCCCAAATATCATAGCCTGGCACTGCCAACTAATTCCCCCAAAACTGCTTCATCCCCCACCACACCCAAACCCCAGTCACACGGGACCGTCAGCCCAGGCGAGTGGGCTACCACCTGGTGGCCAGATGCACACTGTGCAGTGCCTTTTCACGCTCGACGCACACTGCTGGCCCCAGCCTTTGAGGACAGACTGAGGAGAAGACAGAAAAGCAGACCTTTTTCTCGTATCAAGAGAGGGGAGTTCCTAGGTGCTGAAGGATGAGATGAAGAAAGGAAAAGGGAATGCCTAAGTTTACTTAAGCCAACCACTGGTGAGACATGGCGGTCAAGAGCTCAGACTGAAGACAGACTCCTCTGGATTTGAATCCGTGCTGTGTAGTCTCTAAGATCTGTGACCTGAAAACCTAACTCCAGCTTTCTGTACCACAGCCCTTCATCTGCAAAACGGTGGTAATAATAGAACCTACCTCAAAATTGTTTTTTCTTAATTTTTTATTTTTATAGATTTAGGAGGTTTAAGTACAGATTTCTCCCTTCCTCCCTCCTTCCTTCCTCCCTCCTTCCCTCCCTCTCTTTTTCTTTTCTCTCTCTCCCTTCCTCCTTTCCACTCTCCCTCCCTCTCTCACTCTTCCTCCCTCCCTCCCTTTTCTTCTCTTTCTGTCTTTCACTCTCTCTTTCTCTCTTTCTCTCTCTCTTTCTTTCTTGCTTTCTTGATTTCTCTCTTTCTTTCTGTTGCTCTGTTACCCAGGCTGGAGTGCAGTGGCACGATCTCAGCCCACTGCAACCTCTGCCTTCTGGGTTCAACCAATTCTCCTTGCCTCAGCTTCCAGAGTATCTAAGACTACAGGCACGCACCACCGCATCCAGCTAATTTTTGTATTTTTAGTAGAGACGAGGTTTTGCCAGCTAGCCGTGTTGGTCTCGAACTCCTTACCTCAGGTGACCCACCTGTCTCAGGCTCCCGAAGTGCTGAGATTACAAGCACGAGCCACCACACCCAGCCAAGTGCAGATTTCTTAGATGCATACATTCCATGGTGGTAAAGTCTGGTTATTGAGTGAACCCATCACCCAAATAATGAACATTGTACTCAACACGTAATTTTTTGAGCCCCAGCCCCTCTCATCTCTCACATTTTGAAGTCTCTTGTGTCTATTATTCTGCTTTGTGTACCCATGTGTACCCATTGTTTAGCTCCCACTTATGAGAAGCAATATTTGGCTTTCTGTGTCTGAGTTATTTCACTTAGGACAGTGGCCTCCAGTTCCATCCATGTTGCTGCAAAAGACATGATTTTGTTCTTTTATGGCTGAGTAGTATTCCATGGTACGTGTATATCACATTTTCTTTATCCAGTCCTCCAGCGATGGACACTTAGGTTAACTCCATACCTTTGCGGATCCTTGCAGTGTTCTTTTCTGGCCAGAAATCTCTGTGGCCAGTGGTGCCTATGTCCAACTTTTGCTCAAGCCTACTCAGCTTGTTCCACCCACTCAGCCTGGAAGGCTGCACTCAACTCACACTGCTGGCCTGGATCCCATGTCTGCCAAGGGCAAGTCAGGAATGGAGCAGTGAGGGGTGTATGGGGGAGAGAGCATGGAGTCTGGCCACTGTGCACAGGCTGCTGGCTGCTGCAGTGGGGTAGGAAGCTCCAGGAGAGTTACGAAGCTGCATCTGGACCAGGTGCACTGCAAACAGCCACCCTGGCTGGCACCAGGGAATGCAGTGCCACCTGAAAGCTCAGAGATGCCAGGAACTGCAGGGCCCCAAAGAAGAAGTCACAGCCCTGGCTCAGGGAGTTCCCAGGTCTGGGATCCCCAAAGAGCCTCAGCTCTTTTCTCCCTCTCTTCTCCTGCAATGTGGTGATCAAGGGGCAAGTTTGAGCCCTGTTTGCATTACAGCTCTTCTAGCCTTGCCATTTGGCAGGTCTCAAGTTCTTGTCCTGCAGCCAGGAAGAATGAGGCATGCAGACAAGTGGAGGATGAGCAAGATTAGGAGGAGCTTTATTGAACAGGGGAACAGCTGAGAAACCCACTGTGGGTAGCTTCTTTCTGCAGCCAGGGTATCCTGACAAATGTTCAGCCCTCAGCAGAGAATGGGAGGCCCTGGAGTAGGTGGCTCCTCTCTGCTGGCAAGTCTTCTCATCATCTCTGCAGCTGTTAGCAGAGAGGAGGCCCTGGAGTGGGTTGCTTCTCTCTGCAGGCAGGTCATCTCTGGAGTGGGAAGCTCCTCTCTGCTGCTGGTTGTCCGAACATTCTCCAGCTATCAGCAGAAAGGGTAGCTCCTCTCTGCAGCAGGTTGACCTGTCGTCTGCCTTGCTCTGGCTGAGCCTGGAGCTTTTATGGGCCACAGTGGGGGGAAGTGCATCCTGATCAGTCCATGGCAGCCATGGGCAGGCCCAGGAAAAAGCACCATGAGTTGCTCCTTTGGTCTGCAGGACTGGCAGCCTGGCCCCCAGACCTGAAGGAGGGGTTTCACTGGAGACCTTTCCCCTTCCACCCAGAGCCTGTCTCCTGCCACCATCCATGGTGCTCACGCTGCTTGTACCAACAGCACCTGTAGGCCAGTGCCAAGCTGCCGTAAGTACCCTCTCAGCTTCCCCTCCTGCGTTCCTTGATACCCAAAGCCCAGAGGGTGCCGAGGTAGCAGGGAGCTGGCATGTCAGCACTGCTCCAAGTATGCACACACCCAGCTGGGCTGTGACAGTGCCCAGGCTTGGTCCCAACTCTGCTCTGAGATTGGAGCAGGCCTCTATGAGCAGGGAAAGGCCAGGAAGCAGAAGCAGACACCCCCATCCTGTGCAGATGGGGGTGGGGCAGGTGGGTCTCCTGGGCCCCTGAGGGTACGGACTGCAGAGACCCAGGAGGGCAAGGCTCCTGCCTGCTCCAAGGAGCAGGAGGCCCAACCCACTTCCCCACTGCAGCCAGGGTCTTGGCAGTAGCCACTCCAGTTAGATCACTGCTGCCATTAGTGTTGTGAACAATGCTACAATAAACATGCAAGAACAGCTAGGTGTCTTTTTGGGGTAATGCCTTCTTTCCCTTTGGGTATATACCCAGCAGTTGGATTGTTAGCTTGAATGATAGTTCTATTTTTAGTTCTCTGAAAGTTGTTTTGAGAATTAAATGAGACATTGTCCATGAAGAGAACAGCACAGAGCACAGCACTTAGATGTTCAGTCATTGTTATTAGTACAATAATCTCATTATGTGGAGAGGATTCTTAAAAATTTCCCAGTCCTTCCTGCTCTAAATCTTCCTTCCTGGCAGCCATTCCGGTTTCGTATAGTTTTAATGTATAGAGCTTAGGGACTCCTCCAGGAGGCGGAAGGCCAGAGACTCTTCTTCCTTGGCAGAGGCCTCCTTTCTGTGCTGTCCTCCACCAAACATCCTCTCCAGGCTTTTGGCTGGAAATCCCCAGTTCAAAATTGAAGAGTAAAAGAAGATATTGCTCCCACTGTAAATGCATGAAGATGAATTGTGCTAATGCACTTTGGAGGAAATAAGACAAAGTGTACTTAGTGATTTCTTAGAAAACAGAGTGTGCTAGGCTAGTGAGGAGAAGTAGATGTTCTCCTGGAGGAGTGGCAAAAGAAATGGGGGAGTGGGCAATGAGATAAGGAATACGGGGCTACCAGCTGCAGGGAAGACATTGCAGCTATGGCTCTGCATCAGTGCTCATCCATTGAGTGACACCTTCCAGAACTTTGACACTCGACATGACCTCCACTCCACAGACCACCTGCCTGCCTGGCCCCCTGGACTCTACGTGTGGGGGCTCTTCGAATCCTCACCCTGGAGAAAACCACCACTGAGAGCTCTGGGCATTAAACTGCCAAGGGCTATTTAGGCCTTAATTCCTGGCACTGGGTTCAAGGACCTTCCAAAACTAAAGTCTCACAAAATCCCACTGATGTGGGATTAAACCCTTAAGTGGGAATATTTGACTATTGTTTTTCTCACAGAGAGAAATTTTAGAAATACAACAAGAAAGAAGATGAACACATGGATGGCCAAAAAAAAATTGAAAAAGTGCCAATAACATCTATGTACTTCACATATTTAATCTTCATAAAACACTAAAGGCAATATTGCTTTCTACATTTTACAGACAAGAAACTGAGGCTCAGTGAGGCAAAGCCAGGCTTCAAACCCAACCCCCCAAAGCCTATTCTACCCAGCACTTTTTACCACACCCACTTGCCTCTCAATTATATTTCTGCAAACTGGGCATTCTTATCGTTTCTAGCATTTTATGACCTTGTTCTCACTTATAAAGTAGGGAGATTAGAATAAATCACCTCAAAGTCACTTCTCAGGTCTGTAATTTATTAAAAAGAAAGGACCTTCCTACAAGGCAGAGGCCTGAGGATAACAGGATTCTTTTAAAGTTTGGAAACACCCTGTCCCCTCACTTGGGAGGGAGACAAAGCAGGAATCCATGGGGGAGCTGGTCGTGGGCTAAGAAACCAGGCAAGTGTGAATTCTAATCCTGGTGCTGACATTGACTTCCTCTTAATCCTCAGGGTCACTTTGTTTCTGAGTTTCCATCTATGCAACAAGATTAATAGGACTCATCAATCTCCCAGGAGGGTGTTCACGTCTGCTCAGCATTTGTAAAGAGCTAAAGTCTCACTTCTGAGAGCTTGTGGCAGTTTTACATAGGGGTACCCTAAGAAACAAAAATCATGAATGCTCTGATTCAGGTTATTGAAAACTGCATTAAAAGATAATAGTAGTATGTTTTCCCAAAAATCTGCTCAATGATCTCCAATATAAATTCATTTTAAAAATCAATAGTTTATTTGTTCAGATAATAAGAGGAAAAAATATGTAGCTAAAGTCCAACCTATCAGAAGGCACATAGTAATAAAGGTTCTAGAATAAAATCAGACATTTTGGAATTCCACAACCTCAGAAACGCAACGTAGTCTCTTTTTTGTTTAAATGTAATCTTTACGAACAGAATGATAGATTGAATTTGAACACAGGCTGTTCTCATTCAAATGGTCAGAATTTTTTATCCTGATGAACGATCAGAATTTTTTTTACCCTGAAGAAACATTCTGGAATAAACAGAATCATCCAGAAGTTGCCAATTTGCTCACATTTTGAACGAATGGAAATAGCCAAACGCAGCAGAAGATCTCCAGGTCTTATACTTTCTGAGGTTATGTAATCTGCCAGGTAAGCTTCATGTTTACATGCCTTTTTGTAAATGATTTGTATGTATGTGTCTGGAAACACACACACATGCCACATACAGACATTTCCAAATACACACACACACATGTGTATGTATTTAATGTGTGTGTGTATTTAGACACAAAATGTGCTCCCAGAGCATGCAGCTTTAAGCATAAGATGATTTTTCTGGCCTACTGTGATGAGGGTGCCTTGGAGAGGCAGGGAAGGGAGTGTGTCCACCAGCTGTGCTCTGCATCTGTATTTCCTCCATCCTCTGCATAACGGGAAGAGAAATTTCCTGACACTGCTCTCATATCTTATTATCACTTCTATAATCCCCTTGAAAAGCAGTGAGACTTGCTTTTATTTTGTGTAGGTCTTCCATACAATTTTTTCTTTCATGCTTAACAATTTCCGACTGCCTTTCTCAGACTGTGATATATCAGGGATTTCTTTTTCCCACTCTGGACTCCATTATGACATTACACTAGCTATACAAACTACAGAGTGAAGCAAACAAAAGAATTTTTCATTTCCTCTTTCATTCAATAAGCCTGCATTTTCGGTCCTACAACCTTTTGACCTGTGTCCTAATGGTGTTGGTCACCCAAGGGCAGAAGTTCAGCCATAGGTGAAGTCTCTGTGTGTTTACGTTGAGGAGAATCTGTTTGTATTCACTTCCTGTTGGCTGTGCTTGCACAGTGCAGTTGCTTTCCTGTAGCCCTGAAATCCTGACGGCTGAGTGAGCTCCATCTCCTGAAAGGTTAAAGACAGGTTGTTTACTCCTTCTCCTTCCCCCAGTCACCAAACCCTTTTGTCATTGCTGCAGCAGAGCTGACATGAGCTCATTTTTACCTAGAGAAGGTTGAGGGAATATGTGCTATAATACTGTCTATGCCATTTGATTGCAATAATTTCCCAGTCTGCATTTCCTACACCTGTTAGTGTATGAATCCTACATGTTGCATTAAAAATGTACCTTTGGTTGCTGTTTTAGAATGTTCAAAGCTAATGGAAAACCATGTATTAAATAACTGAAGCACCACTGGAAAGTAGATTATATGGGGAAAGTTCTGATTTAAATAAGACAATCACACAATTTCCCCCAAAGCATCTTTTTTTTCTCCTTGCCATGTCTACTACCCCACCTCACCTGCTACTGCCCTACCTTAGGATCCTATCAACTCTGTTTCCAGGAGATGAACACTCTTAACTGCCACTAGCATTTGTGCTAAGTAGCTGACTTGTTATGGGAGGTGTTGCTGCATGCAAGCATTTATTAATTCATGCATGCATGCACTCATCCGACCCACCCAACTACCCATTCAGCTATTCTTCTCTTCCTCTTCCAGACAGGCCTGAGCTCTAAACAGTAGACAAATGTGAATTACTGTAAGGAGTGTGGTGTGGCTGCAGCAGAGGGTGGAACAAGGGATGGGTGAAAACTGGACTGTAAAAGGACATAGCATTTATCAACTACCATAACAAGAACAGTTAGAGACACTCATGGCTTTACCTTCTATCCCTGTGGGCCTTGTCTGTAATTCCCCTGCCACATGAGCAGGCATTTCATATGTAACATGGCAGTGCCTTCCAGGAGCCTTGTTCTCTCTCCTATTCTACTGCTCTCTGATATTTAATTTGGTACCTCTCCAGGAACACTGATTTACTCTCCCTGCTGGTTCTCTTTCCCCTCCATGTCTGTATGACACTCTAAGACCTAGCAATGGGCATGTAATTAACTACTTGACCTCTGCTCAGCTATGTGGAGAGATGATATGCAATGCTTCCTTCCTTCTTTTCCATTTTTGCCAGGATTCCAAGTTATGTTGTGTGTCCCTCTGCTGCTCAGTCTTGTTTCATCTTTCCCCATATGGTGTGACAGATCACTACAACAGACCATTATGGATGGGCCCCCATGTGGGAAGATGCCCTACTGAGGCAGATTAATGATTATCCTGGAGTAGTGCCACATTCTGTTTTTCAGGGGCCAAATCCGGATGCTACTGAGGAAGATTTTTTTTAAAACTCATAGGCACTTAATTGTGCAATGTTATACTTCCCAATGCCAGCTGGTCATCAAATTATGAGATGAAGCAAGAAGATTTATAATCCTTGAAATTTCAGCTGAGCCTATGTTTTCACAGAGGCACTCCTTACCATATGGCCCATCCTTTTGCAAGGTTCCAAGAAACCCACCAGGGCATTGAATCCCAAGTGTTAATTTCATTTTGTCTGTTTACTTCCTGTTATAGCAAGAGATTAAATACAATGAAATACTTCCATTCATTATTTTTTCTTTGAATCTATGTCCCCTTCAAATATAAGTGCTTCTCTCCATAAAATATGTGATTCTTCTTCGCAAAATGTTTTAGCATTTCTTACTGTTAATTTGTCTTTATACAGCTATTTTTTGTTTTTCACCTGAAGTATCATGTTTTCCTTGCCTATGATTACCTTCAATGTCTTCATTCTAGTTTACTGTAAGCATTTCCATGGTGACAATGTTTTTCCCACCCTCAATTCAAGGATTTTCGCCAAAGCAAAAATACATAGGACATATTGTCTTTGTATCGTTTTGCCGCAATGTCAGTAGAAAATAAATGTATTATATATTTCTCCTCCAAGCCTCTCTGTACCTGTGTACCTAACTTAGGAGCCAAAACGTCTTATTCAAAATGTAAATAATAGATCTCAGGTATTTAGAGGATGTTATATATTTTTAAAAACCCTTACTTAGTAGACTTTTAGATGCAAGCAGTCATTATGGATATCTGAAAGGAAATACTGAAAAGGAAAAAATGGTCTGCCTGGAGAAGAGCAAAATAGCCTCAACTGCATTTAAATGGCGACTGCTGCCCAAAGATATAACCATGTAGAGCTGCAGGAACTCTTTCTAAACAAAGATATTTGAAAGGGGAGGACAAAAATGGGAAATTTAAGGTCAAAGTCGTGGACAGTTAACTGAATAATTTATAAGACTGAAAGTGGAAAGTAAGTAAAAACACTACTTTTAATGTGATTTAAATCAGTTGATTTAATTATTTGAAAACTAAGTTTGGCATAAAAGGAACTATGTTCAGTCTTAAAAGGACATAAAGAGAAGAAAGGAAAAAAGTTTATTTCTTCAAAAACAAAGGAGAAACTCCAGCCAGAATAGACAGGTAGAAGCAGAATTAACTATACCCCATTGACCATGTCCCAGTGGGCAGGTTCTAGAGGAATAGATGATATCCATCAGGGGCATACATCTCCATTAAAAGTGCACGCCAAAAAGCAAGACTGACTGGATTCAAATCCTGGCTCTGCCGTTTACTAGCTAGGTAATCTAGCCAAGTTATCTAATGTCTTCATGTCTCAGTTTCCTCATCTGTAAAATGAGAATAATAATGTATTTATTCAAAAAACTGATGTGAGAACTAAAGGGGAAAAAATAAACACAATACACACAGGCACGAATATTTTCTAAAACAGTTCCTGACACATGGGAAGCACTATAAAGGAACTTGTTGTTGTTGTTTTTGCTATAGGACAAAACCAAGAAACAAGAAGGAACTTTTATTATTTTGACCTTTGTAAAGCCAATCAGTGTAGGGATAGCACCACTCGGAACAACTTTGACTACATCTGGGGGATGAACAAAGGGAAGGGAGAAAGGAAAAAGAAGGATGCCTTAAAAATAATTTCGGAATAGGTCAACCTTTTTTCAGGGCTGAGTCCAACCAGATTAACTCAAGAATCTTTGTCCACATTCTTAATCCCTCAATTCCTTGAGCTATAAATTCATCTCACTTCATCTACTCAAGGACATACTTCTGCCATCCTTCTGGAAATCACCTAGGATATTTGCTGTGTATAATGAACTATTTTTTAAACCAGATGAGGTCCCAGTTCTCTACTCTCTACTGAATTCACCCCCAATCACGCTAAGAGGCCAAGATTTTGAAAAGTAGAGATGGGTAGGAAAAAAAAATGAATGATGTGAAGGGAACAGCTCAAGCAAAAGCAGGAAAAAAGGAGACACGAGGGTAAATTCAGATAATATATTGACTAGAACACAAGTACATGTAAGAGAAGTGAGAGAGATGGGATTAGGCAATTATAAGAAATGCCCACTGAGAACATTGTACTTAACATGGGTGTCAACACAATAGGGCATGGTAACCCACTGAAGAGAATATTCGACAGTGTTCACAGGGTAAAAGCAAAATGTTTAGGTAACAGAAGACCTGTTCTCTAGTTAGAAGACCTTGCTCATGCCTCTTCTGTAGCCCTCAGTTTTCTTAATGTTTCCATTTTCAAAATATGTATGGAAGTTTTGCTATGTGCCAAGCACCATTATTGGCACTGAGGGACTGTGTTAAGGGAAAAAACCTATCTTCCTAGGTGCACCAGGGGCATGGTTTCAAAGGCAAGAGTTTCCCATCTCCATGCCCCTATCTGGTACCGTAAAGTTCTTTGTCTACATTTCCCATGAGCGGCTAGGTAGGGGAATCCAGGTGGGCTTCTTTGTCCAAAAAGCCCCCGGAAAGCTCTGGGAGGAGGGGCCTCTGTTGTGAACCAAGCAGCCAATCCGGTATCAGATCAATCACTCCATAGGAAGTTTGAAAGAACTCCTCTCATTGGATGAGAACATGAATGAACAGGGAGTAACTCTAGGGTTAAAACTCTGCTGCTCCTTACCTGTACAAATCTCCCCTCCAGATTCCGCTCCCGCAACAGCATGGAAGCTCGCTCACTCGTGCGTGCGCTCTCTCACTTTCTCTCTCTTTGCCTAATAAATCACTTTTTTGGCAAAGCTCTGTGCGTCAACGATACTCATTCCAACGTTAACCTCACTATGCCTCCTGGGCCTCTTTCCCCATTCCTCAGGGTAAGAGAGGCCAAGGACCGCGGATTGGGGAATTGGGAGCGTCTTCGGGACCCCCGCTCCATCCCCTGGCTACAGCACTCTATGGGACTCAAAATTAAATAACAGCATCTATACAATTAAGAAGTCAGACCAAAAGACCTGTTCTGTACATCCCAACTCTAGCATGCCATAGCACTGTTTCACAATCCGGTTAATGAAGGATAGCCAAAAATATTCACCAAATACTGTTGCATATAATCTATAGATTATTTAACCCTGAAGAATTTTGTTAAGATTCACTACCAGTGGTCTGGTAATCATTTTGCTTTTTCCAGGTGAATAAACAGGTAAAGAAAACTTGATAAAGAGTGATTGCCTGTACTGCCTGAGAAATTAATTGCATATGAGAATGAGAAAAAATGGAGATACAATATAACAATAATCAGGACAGATATTATCTTGTCTAATTTTAATCAATTCTTGATTTATATAAATAGAGATTTCACTAGTTGGTTGATTCTTTCTCAGTTTGTGTGTTTTTTAATGATTTGTGATTTTTTTTTAAGATGTCTTTCTCCTTTTAAGAATCCCTGGCAGGTTTACATACATATGGTGAGCATATGGCCTTCTCCTAATTGATTTAATTCAAAAGAGGACCCAGGGGAAAACTCTGAGCACTATCTGTTTGAGAGCTTTGGAGAATGTTTATTTCAGAGTGAAGGGTATAAGTGTGATACCATCAGAGCAGTGCAATTGAAACAGGCCAGGCATTACCCACACATGGTGGGAAGTATCAATGGTATTTTTCATTAGGATAATTTTAACTCAAAAATCTGTGAATTGGCAGAACAATTTAAAAATCCTGATGCTTATTTCAAGAAATTTTTTTAAAAAATTCCTTAAATGGACAACTTGTAAAACTGTCACTTTCCAGGTGAAATTGCCCTGCCTAATTCACCAGCACCATCCATTTGGAGATCAATTTGCCTACATTCCAGAATGAGCTTATGTTTGCCTAATGCATCCTCCACCTGACAGAGATAATTCTGTAGCTAAGCTACTGCGGAAGACATGGTGCAATTGACTGCATTCCTTCCCTACAGACTGCTATAAATAAAGCCATATGTCTATTGTCTGTTTGTTAAATCGTTCCTAAATGATAGCAATCCAGCTGCAACAAAAACAAAATCAAGTTGAGTTTACTTTTTTTTATCAACCTCTCTGGTTTGGCTCTAACATAAAGTCAAAATACTTGGTCATTAGCTTATAATGAACTTATTAATGTGAAGCTTATTTAAATTCTTAATATTGGGTCATAGGACTAACTCATAAAAATATAACATCTAGCCATGGCTCTATCAGTGTCTTTGTGTCAGTAATGCCCTAAATCCAAAGCTCATTTTGCTGTGTAACAAAAATAAAGGTACCTCTGAGCCAAACATGGAAAAAGTGTATTTATTTATATACATTTTATATTCAGTTACTATGGTGTCTCTCAATATATGTGTAGATACATGTATCTCTCTTTTTTTAATTTTTATTTATTTGTTTGGAGACTGGGGTCTCACTAAGTTGCCCAGGTTGGTCTCAAACTCCTGAGCTCAAGTGATTTGCCCACCTCAGTCTCCCAAAGTGCTGGATTGCAAATGTGAGCCACTGTACCTGGCCTGTGTCTTTCCTATCTTGTCTCTTTAGCCTTTAGTCTGACATATAATATGTTTCTAAAAAAATTTTATTGAATGACTAGCTGAGAATTCCCGTGGTTTACATGCACTGGATAATCTCACAGTGGTGGTAGGACTAGCACTGGTAGTAATATTAACAATAATATAGCTACTAGTTATTGAACTTTTATAAAGTCCAGGAACTAATATAAATGTGCTTTGTTTTGTTTTTGAGACAGAGTCTCATTCTATCATCCAGATTGCAGTGCAGTGGTCCAGTGTCAGCTCACTGCAAACTCTTAACTCCTTGAGGGGCTCAAGCCATCTTCCCATCTCAGCCTCCTGAGTGGTTAGGACTACAGGTGTGCATAACCACATCTGGTGAATTTAATTTTCTTGTTGTGGAGACAAGGACTCACTATATTGTCCTGGCTGGTCTCAAACTTCTGGACTCAAGCAATCTGCCTGTCTCAGCTTCCCAAAGTGTTGAGATTACAGGTGTAAGTCACTGCTCCCAGCCTGTAAACGTACTTTGAACTAAGTACTTTCTCTCATTTGATCCTGATAATAGCCCTGTGAGAGAGACTTCACTATTTCCCAGATTATAGATCAGGAAACTGAGGTATAAGGTGGCTGAACAATAGACTAAGGACAAACAGGTAATAATACCTGTTTGAATTTTCTGTTACCATAGTGTGTGTGTGTGTGTGTGTGTGTGTGTGTGTGTGTGTGTGTGTGGTGTACAGATACACGTATCTCTCTTTTTTTAAATGTTATTATTTTGAAACTGGGGTCTCACTATGTTGCCCAGGCTGGTCTCAAACTTCTGAGCTGAAGTGATTCACCCACATCAGCCTACCAAAGTGCTGGAATTAGAAACATGAGCCACGGCACTTGGCCAAATAATCTGCTTATAACCACCAAACTATTTTAACTGAATTCAGGGAGCACATTGTCATTTCAATGGGATTTTATTGGAAAGCTCAACATTATTTTGCTTTGAGCAGCATGATTTCTCTTACATATTCCTTCCTTTTCTTACCTCCCTTCTCTTCTAGAAGTTAATTCTATCATATTAAATTGCTCTGGGAAATTACTAATGATTCTGTATTCAGGGACTCTAGAAGGAAAGGGGATGGAAGGCTTTGATTCTGGAAATGCATTACAGAGATAGGAGCAAAAACAGAGATAGGAGCCAGGAAGTACTCCTGAAGTGCCCTTGTTCATTTCTATGTGCCTGAGCAATCCTCAGAAAAATTATTATTGCTCCTAATTTCCAACCTTTGAGTCATCCTCAAATCTCTTGCAATGGAGTGGACTATTATTGATTCAGTTCCACAAAATATTTAAGAAGTTTCCGTAAGAAATTCATCCTACAGAAGCAGCCTTTACGATCTGCTCTGTAGATTTAATCCCAGAAAACACTACTATATTTTGATGTTTTGCAGAGGGTGCCACCGAAACAGCACTCCAGCTAGTGGTCATGAATCAAAACTCCCCTTCCTGAAGTTCATGTGGCCATAGCACCAAGAAAAAATATATTGTATATATTTCTTTCTTGTACAGCATGACAGTATATTTTGTTCTACCCAGTGGGATCCAAAGAGATAAAACCAACCTAAATATTATTTTAGAGCTAAATATTTGCTTATGTATCTGCTTTATACAAAAGGGTTATGAAAACTTCTAATGTCATTTCTTAACTAGAACTTGAGTCTTTAGAGTTCTTAACAATTGCATAATTTTAAACAAACTCGACACTTAAAATGACTCTTCAGCTTAATAGGAGGACTGTAGACTCATAGTAGAGGTATCTTCTGGATACCTATGTGGGTGTCATCTTTGAGAATCAGAGACAAAACTTGAGTATATCATTTTTTTAAAGTCTTTTCACAAAATTCTTTCTAAAGCCATCCCAGCTTTCTTCCATGAACATCTCTTTAATCTCATAGTCAAGATAATCATTCGCTGCAGAATTTTGTGAACAGTAGAGTTTCTTTTTTTTTTTTTTCATAGGCTACCTCAAATAAGGACACAGTTTGAGTACTTAGGCTACTCAAACTGTGTCCTGATTTGAGGTTTGGAAACATGACCACAAGACACATATGTAACAATTGAACATCATTTATTGAACATGGTGGCATCTCAATCATGGTATCACACAGTATTTTAAAGAAAGCAGGAAAGGCTGATTGGTCTACAAGGGAATTCACACCATAGAAGCAAGTGATCCTGCTTAAAATCCTTCCCTCACTAAGGAAAGACAAATCAGGTAAATATTTGCATGGCAAACAATTTACATTCTTCCTTTCCCATAAATGTCTCTACCTTTCATCAAAGATCCACTTGTCACCTGCACAAATTGCAGGTGTTGAAGCCAGATCTGTGACCCTGAAGAGCATCCCCGTTTCCGAATGACCTATGCATCCAAAAATGTGCCCTGTGTCTATAAACAGTTGAACTTCTGAAATTTTCTCTAAGGAACACAAAGGATATGCCATGCAGCTGGCTCACATATCACCCATAGTGTCAGACAACTAACCGCTCTCTGAAGTGCTCTGGTTTTCTGATCAGGAGACACCTGTCATGCTGGTCACACAGTGGGGAAAGCATGGAGCTGGGATACACATGATTGGGGTCTGGGCCTCACTTGGCCACCAGGATGTGTGGGTGTGGGTGTAGGCTAGTTTCATTATCTCAAACTTCACTTCCTCACTTGAAAGGTGAGAGTTTGATTACATGAGCTTTAAAGTCCTTATCAATTCAAAACATCTGGGATTATATAATTTTACAATCAAACAGGATAATGGTAACTTACTTCAATCTGCTCTGAGAGCATTTTTGTGGAATCCTATTAGTTACTAGATGCCTTAGAGAGTTTATCTTTTTAAGACAATTATTTTTGTAACTTTTTACGTAGAAAACTGAGCATACATCCACCCTCCAACACATGAATAATCGATTATGAACATCTTAAACCACTGTGTACTTTGAAAAATATACAAGCCATTGGCCAGTGCCAAGGGCTTAACATTCAATTTTGCAAATTTGGTCCAGCAGATCGATAATGGATATAAGTGAACAGAAAGAGATCAGTGGAGCTTATTTTATGGTGAGAAAAAAACTGGGGAAAGGTAGAAAATGACGATTTTGCCTGCTCAGAACTTTTCATCTGAATAAGTGGGATTCATTACCAAACCAGGGCAAGTGGCAAGATATAGAGCTACCCAGGAACCTCAAAGAAAATTTCCTAGAGCCTTTCAAAACCATCGTGTGTCAAAGTGATTTACCACCTCAGCCATAAAACAGTCCCTCCAGGGTCAAGCTAACCCATGCCTGAGAAGCAGCATAGTTTAAAAGCTACCACTTAATGATGGAGTGCCCATTCCTGAAGCACTAGATACTATGATATTCCTAAATCATAAGAAAAATAACGATATAGGAATTAATATTTTCATGACCATTTATACTTAAGGCGATTTCACCTTCCCAATAAGATGCAGAAGACATTTCACACAGAGCAGGTGTCTTGTTGTATGTTGTTTTACTTTCAAAATTTTCTCAGCACAAGAATTATTAAAGCCACACAACAGACTGTAAAATCCAATCTTATTCAAAATCACAGAGCTTGACATGCTGCAAGCTTTAGAAATGTTTTTCAATTTCAGTAACACTGAGAAGCTATATAACCTGCACCGGTAAATCCAAAGCATGAAATGGAAACAGGCAGCCATCCATCTGCATTCCATACAGAGCTGTAAAACTGTCCTGGGACACGCTGAGGAGGAGCCTAAAGATGTTTCAAAGGAGAGAATAGGAAGTTCTTTCTAACATGAGAAAAATGTAGGTGGCAGAGAGTTGAGGAATAGCCAGGTTTAACCTCTCAAAAGCAGATTCTATTTTGTGGATGGAAGCTTTTAAATAAACCATGGCTCCAGTGATACTTGCTTTCCTCAGGACTCATAGTCCTTCACCTGGGCTCTTTAGCCCAATTCAGCAGACACCTCCTGATTGCTCAGTCTCCCTATTCAGAGTGGATTCAGAATAAGGAGCCAACCCCTCCCTATGCTACTACTTTTCCTCCTAGCCCTTCCGAGTTGCCTCCTTGTCAATCACCAATCTCAAAGAGCCTCCACAGTCTATCCTCTCTCTCTAACATGTCAAGGTATCTAAATTGCCTTGGGACTATCCTAATGTAGCTTGTTGTCCTGGCATAATTATTAATAGTAATGCATTTCACTCTGAATAGTGCCCCATCTTGAGGGATAAATTTATGTGGTCATCCTCTCTGTATCTTGCCTTCTTCCCTTCCTTCTTCTGTAATATCTATTTCTGCAGCATCAAAATAATGCCTCAATATGAATGTCTACCAAATTACTCCTCTATCCTTGCTCTTCCTCCAAAGTTCCAGACATATAGTTCTGTTTCAGTGCTCCATATGTCTATTTCAGAAGTCTTCTAGATCCAGACTCAACAATTAAGTTGGCTGTCCCTCATTCTCAGCATTATTTTTATTAAAGACGACTAACAAAGTTTAATATCTTAAAGTCATTTTGTCAGTAGAACCATATACAATTTCCCGTCAGTTCTTCTGGGTCAAGAACCCATAAATGTGTTTCAAACCCACATTTTATTTTCCCCACCACCAGAAGCATCTTAATCTCTCTCCCAGGCTCACAAAATGCTAGACAAGTACCTAGTATTAAATAAACCATGGCTCACAAAATGCGTGCTCACAGATGTTCACAAATTAGCAATGATTCCAAAGAATGACTAAATTGATTTAAACTCCTTAGCCTGATTGTTAAGACCTTGCATATTACAGCTTCAACTTGCTGATCTGAAAAAGATCTAATAGTCCGTGGCTTTATAACCCTCTATACACTTCCTTATTTCTCTTTAGTAGCAACCTTGTATTCTAGACTTCACATGAACTTATCTACCTATAAGACATATATTTTGAGAATAATCTAGAATTCTTTACCTTCATGGCATCATCTGTGCCATTTCTTCAGCCTAAAATATTGTCTACAAGTCTACTATTGAAGTCTACCCATTCTTTAAGAACCTAGTCAAATAGCACTTCCTCAAAAAGCCTTTTGTCTTCACTCTTCCCCCAAGGAAGTACTGCTGTTCTATCATCTCCATCTTCACCATATTACCATCATTCAGTATTTTCAGAATTCTATATTATGACCTCAGAACACTATATTATGACCTATCTATATTATTATTATGAACCATATATTATTATGAAGGCTCCGTTTCCTTTTAATCACAGTCACCTCCAAATGCATTTCCCATAGTGCTGCCAGAGTGGTCTTTCCAAGCATGAACATCACCATAGCATTTCCTAGATTAAAAGCTTTTAATCATTCTCTCTTTCACATAGACTATTCAAAAAGTCCTTCTCCTTCCTGTCTACTTGGTTAGTTCCACCTAAACTCAGCCCTGATGATAACTCCCCCATTACACTATCTTTGATTATATACTTTTCTTTGCTCTCTTGCATCCAAACAAAATTAACTACTTTCTTCTTTAGGTACTAACAAATTGTACTCGTATTATTTTACTTATCACAATATATTTCTTGCTTAGTTTTTGTTTTTTTCTACTAGATAATGGATGCTCTAAGGATGGCACTTACATAGTGATTAAGAGGATGGACTCTGGAGGCAGGATGTAGGTTCAGAATGTAGGCCCCATCTCTGCTACTGTCTAGCAGAGTGATCTTCTCTATCAGTTAGCTATTACTGTAATAATGATGCATAACAAGCAACCATAAACTCTCAATGGCATGGAACAATCAACAGTTTCTTGCTCATTAGTTTATGGGTTAACTGGTAGTTCTGCTGATTTGGGTCACGCTTGCTGATATGGACCAAGTTTGCTGATTTGAACCGGGCTTGCTTATGCATTTTCCATTATTGTTGGTTGGGCCAGTGTGAGATGGCGTAAGCTGGGAAAAGTCATCTCTACTGCCTAGTTCTCTCATCCTCCAACAGGCTTACCTGGACTTGTCCTCATGGTAGAAGCAAAGTTTCCAGAGCATGGTAGAGTTACACATGGCCTCTTGAGGTCTAGCCTTGGAACTAACATAATGTTATATGTGTCACAATCTATTAGCCAAAGCAAACACAGCCCTAATCCAAAGGATGGGAAAATAGACTGCAACGCTTGATGAGAGTAACTGCAAAGACACATTGAAAAGGGCATGGATAAAGAGAGACTATTAATTGGGGCCACTTTTGCAACCAATACAGTTGCAACTTTACTTTCTTCCTTCAGATTTATTATGGTATAATTGACAAATAAAAATTGCATATATTTTAGGTGTACAACTTGATATTTTAACATATGTATACATTGTAAAATAACCACCCCAACCAAGCTAATTAACATATCCCTCCCCTCACATAGTTATCTTTTTGTGTGTGTATGATGAGAATACTTACAATCTACCCTCTTAGAAAATTTCAAGCATGTAACACCATATTGTTGACTACAGTCACTGTGCTATATGTTAGATCTCCAGAACTTATTCATCTTGCATAAGTGAAACTTTATACCCAGGACTAATACAGCTTCTGCTAATATAGCTGCTGCAAGGAACAATGGGCAGAAGAAGACAGACCAGGAACTGGATGTCAGCAAGGTGGTAAAATAGGACTTGGTAACACTTGCTTCTCTTGCAGAAGTATTAATTTGAACAACTATCCATCCACAAAAGTACCTTCATAAGAGCTAAGGAAACCAGATGGGAGAATTGAACACCTGGGTATAGCATAGAAATTTTAAGACACATTGGAGAAGCTAGGAAGGACAATTTTGCATTACCTAAGTCACTGCTTTCCCAAATCCAGGCAGCCTAGTATGGAAAGAGATATCTTCCACACAGGGGAAGGAGAGGGAATTGAGGACCAAACTTTGCCTTGATCTCCAACACCAAGCCCACCCCAGGAAAATCCAGTGCTAGGCAGGCCCCCATTGTGCCAGACTTCAGGCCAGGACCAGTGAACTATGCCTGTGGGCCCACCCCAGGGCCAGGTTAGCTTTAGTGGACCCAAGCTCTGGACCACCCCCAGCACTCAGGTGACCCCAGTGGCCCAAATTTCAGGCCCACTCCAGCAGCAGACTCACCTCTGCAGTCTTAATCATCAGACTAGCACCATGGACCCAGCCCCCCGTCTAGGTCCTGCAGTCTGCTAAGGTTTCAGGCTAGCCTAGAACCAGGTTTTACCCATATAGCCCTAGGCCTTAGATCCTTCTCCAGCACCAACTCAGCACATCTGGTTTCAGATACCAGATTGGCACCTACAAACACAGACTTCAGGCCTGCCCAGTGCCTGGGAAGACAACGCAGCCCCACTCTCTTGGTTAGCTGAATTGACCAAGCAGAAGAAAGGATATCAGAGATTGAAGATCAATTCAATGAAATAAAATGAGAAGGCAAGAATAGAGAAAAAAGAGAGAAAAGAAATGAACAAAGCCTCCAAGAAATATGGGATTATGTGAAAAGATCTAATCTACATTTGATCGGTGTACCTGAATATGACGGAGAGAATGAATCCAACCTGGAAAATAATCTTCAGGGTATTATCCAGGAAAACTTCCCTGACCTAGCAAGGTAGGCCAACATTCAAGTCCAGGAAATACAGAGAACACCATGGAGATATTCCTCAAGAAGAGCAACCCCAAGGCACACAATTGTCAGATTCATGAGGGTTGAAATGAAGGAAAAAATGCTAAAGGCAGCAAGAGAGAAAGGTCAGGTCACTCACAAAGGGAAGCCCATCAGACTCACAGAGGATCTCTCAGCAGAAACCCTACAAGACAGAAGAAAGTGGGGGTCAATATTCAACATACTTAAAGAAAAGAACTTTTCAACCTAGAATTTCATATCCAGTCAAACTAAGCTTCATAAGCAAAGGAGAAAAAAAATTATTTTGGACAAGCAATTGCTAAGAGATTTCATCACTTCCAGGCCTGCCTTACAACAGCTCCTGAAAGAAGCACTAAACAAGGAAAGGAATAACCAGTGCCAGCCACTCCAAACACCTACCAAATGGTGAAGACTATCAGCACAATGAAGAAAATGTGTCAACTAATGGGCAAAACATCCAGCCAGCATAAAAATGGCAGGATCAAATTCACACATAACAACACTAACCTGAAATGTAAATGGACTAAAGGCCCCATTCAAAAGACACAGACTGGCAAATTGGACAAAAAATCAAAACCCATCAGTGTGCTGTATTCAGGAAACCCATTTCATGTGCAAGGACACACATAGGTTAAAAATAAAGGGATGGAGGAAGATTTATCAACCAAATGGAGCACCAAAAAAAAAAGCAGTAGTTGCAATCTAGTCTCTGATAAAATGGACTTTAATCCAACAAAGATCAAAAGAGACAAAAAAGGGCATTAATAAATGGTAAAAGGAGCAATGCATCAAGAAGAGCTAATGATCCTAAATATACATGCACCCAATACAGAAGCACCCAGATACATAAAGCAAGTTTTTAATGACCTACAGAGACTTAGTCTCCCACACAATAATAGTGGGAAACTTTAACACTCCACTGTCAATATTAGATAGATCAACGAGACAGCAAATTAACAAGGATATCCAGGACTTATTAAACTCAGATCTGAACGAAGCAGACCTAATAGACATCTGCAGAAATCTCCACCCCAAATCCAAACAACATACATTCTTCTCAGCACTGCATGGCACCTACTCTAAAACTGACCACATAATTGGAAGTAAATCACTCCTTAGCAAATGCAAAAGAATGGAAATCATAACAAATGGTCTCTCAGACCACAGTGTAATCAAATTAGAACTCAGAATCGAGAAACTAACTCAAAACCACACAACTTCATGGAAACTGAACAACTGGCTCCTGAATGTCGACTGGATAAATAATAAAATGAAGGCAGAAATAAAGATGATCTTTGAAACCAACGAGAATGAAGACACAAAGTACCAGAATCTCTGGGACACATTTAAAGCAGTGTCTAGCGGGAAATTTATAGCAATAAATGCCCACATGAGAAGTGAGGAAAGATCTAAAATCGACACCCTGTCATCAAAATGGAAAGAGCTAGAGGAGCAAGGTAAAAAAAAAAAAAAAGCTAAAAGCAAAAACTCAAAAGCTAGCAGAAGACAAGAAATAACTAAGATCAGAGCAGAACTGAAGGAGACAGAAACACACAAAACAACCTTCAAAAAATCAATGAATCCGGGTGCTGGTTTTTCAAAAAGATCAACGAAATAGACCACTAGCCAGATTAATAAAAAAGACAAGGAAGAAGAATCAAATAGATGCAATAAAAAACAATAAAGGGGATATCACCACTAACTCTACAGAAATACAAACTATCATCAGAGATTATTACAAACAACTCTATGCACATAAACCAGTAAACCTGGAAGAAATGAATAAATTCCTGGACACTTGCATCCTCCCAAGCCTAAACCAGGAATAAGTGAAACCTTGAACAGACAAATAACAAGGCTGAAGTTGAGGCAGCAACTAATAGCCTACCAACCAAAAAAAGTCTAGGTCCAGATGGGATCACAGCTGAATTCTACCAGATGTACAAAGAGGGGCTAGTAGCATTCCTTCTGAAACTATTCCAAACAATACAAAAAGAGGGAATCGTTCCCAAAGCATTTTATGAGACCAACATCATCCTGGTACCAAAAACTGGCAGAGACTCAACACAAAAAAAAAAAAAAAAGAAAAGAAAAGAAAAGAAAACTTCAGGCCAATATCCATGATGAACATAGATGCAAAAATCTTCAATAAAATACTGACAAACCGATTGAAACAGCACATCAAAAAGGTTATCCATCACAATCAAGTAGGCTTCATTCCAGGGATTCAAGGATGGTTCAACATATGCAAGTCGATAAACGTAATCCACCACATATACAGAACTGAACCAAAGACAAAAACGACATGATTATCTCAATAGATGCAGAGAAGGACTTCGACAAAATTCAACAACGCTTTATGCTAAAAACTCTCAATAAACTAGGTATCGAAGGAACATATCTCAAAATAATAAAAGCTATTTACAACAAACCTACAGCCAATATCATACTGAATGGGCAAAAGCTGGAAGCATTCCCTTTGAAATCCGGCACTAGACAAGGATGCCCTCTCTCACCACTCCTCTTCAGTAAAGTATTGGAAGTTCTAGCCAGAGCAATTAGGGAAGAAAATAAATAAATAAATAAAAGGTATTCAGTTAGGAAAAAAGGAAGTCAAATTGCCTCTATTTGCAGACATGATTGTATATTTAGGAGACCCTATCATCTCAGCCCAAAATGTCCTTAAACTATAAGCAACTTCAGCAAAGTCTCAGGATACAAAATCAATGTGCAGAAATCACAAGCATTTCTATACACCAATAACAGAAAAACAGAGAACCAAATCATGAGTTAACTCCCATTTACAATTGCTATAAAGAGAATAAAATACCTAGGAATACAACTAACAAAGGATGTAAAGAACCTTTTCAGGGAGAACTACAAATGACTGCTGAAGAAAATAAGAGAGGACACAAACAGATGGAGAAATATTTCATGTTCATGGTTAGGAAGAATCAATATCATGAAAATGGCCATACTGCCCAAAGTAATCTATAGATTCAATGCTATTCCCATCAAGCTACCAATGGCCTTCTTCACAGAACTGGAAAAAAACCACCTTAAACTTCATATGGAACCAAAAGAGAGCCCAAATAGCCAAGACAATCCTAAGCAAAAAGAACAAAGCCAGAGGCATCATGCTACCTGATTTCAAACTATACTACAAGGCTACAGTAATCAAAACAGCATGGTACTGGTACCAAAACAGAGATATAGACCAATGGAACAGAACAGAGGCCTTGGAGGCAATGCCACATATCTACAACCATCTGATCTTTGACAAACCTGATGAAAACAAGCAATGGGGAAAGGATTCCATGTTTAATAAATGGTGTTGGGAAAGCTGGCTAGCAGTGTACAGAAAGCTGAAGCTGGACCCCTTCCTGACACTTTACACTAAAATTAACTCCAGATGGATTAAAGACTCAAACATAAGACCTAACACCATAAAAACCCTAGAAGAAAACCTAGGCAAAACCATTCACGACATAGGCATAGGCAAGGACTTCATGACTAAAACACCAAAAGCACTGGCAACAAAAGCCAAAACAGACAAATGGGACCTAATTAAACTCCAGAGCTTCTGTACAGCAAAAGAAATAATCATTAGAGTGAACCAACAACCAACAGAATGGGAAAAAAATTTTGCAATTCACCCATCTGACAAAGGGCTAATATCCAGAATCTACAAATAACTAAAATAGATTTACAAGAAAAAACCAAACAAACCCATCCAAAAGTGGGCAAAGCATATGAACAGACACTTTTCAAAAGAAGACATATATGAGGCCAACAAACATATGAAAAAATGCTCATCATCACTGATTATTAGAGAAATGCAAATCAAAACCACATTGAGATACTATCTCACGCCAGTTAGAATGGTGATCATTAAAATACCTGGAGACAACAGATGCTGGAGAGGATATGGATAAATAGAAACACTTTCACACTGTTGGTGGGAGTTTAAACTAGTTCAACCATTGTGGAAGACAGTGTGGCACTTCCTCAAGGACCTAGAAATAGAAATTCCATTTGACCCAGCAATCCCATTACTGGGTATATAACCAAAGGATTATAAAACATTCTATTATAAAGACATGTGCACATGTATGTTCATAGTGGCATTGTTTACAATTGCAGAGACCTGGAACCAACCCAAATGCCCACTGACGATAGAGTGGACAAGGAAAATGTGGTACATAGTCACCATGGAATACTATACAGCCAAAAAATACAATGAGTTCATGTCCTTTGTAGAGACATGGATTAATCTGGAAACCATCATCCTCAGCAAACTGACACAAGAACAGAAAATCAAACACCACATGTTCAACACTCATAGGCAGGTGTTGAACAATGAGAACACACAGACACAGGGAGGGGAGCATCACACACTGGGTCTGTTTGGGGGCACCAAGGGAGGGACAGCAGGGCGGTGGGGAGATTGGGGAGGGATGACATGGGAAAAAATGCCAGATGTAGGTAACAGGATGAGGGTGGAGGCAGCAAACCACATTGCCATGTATGTACCTATGCAACAATCCTGCATGATCTGCACATGTACCCCAGAGCCTAAAGTACAATAAAAAATAAAAATAAAGAAATAATAAAAGAAAACTTTCCAAATTTGGAAAAAGATTTTGTACAGAAAGGTCAAAAGTCTTCAGTCAGACTCAATCCAAACAAAACTACACCAAGACATTAAAAGAAAAAAGAAAATTGTTAAAAATCAGACAAAAATAGGACCCTGAAGTCAGCAAGAGAAAACAAGCAAACACACATAAGGGAGTTTTAATAAGATTAGCAATGGATTTCTCAGAAAAACTTCAAAGGCTAGAAGAGAGTGGGATGTTATATTCAAAACGCTAAAGGGAAAATAACTGGAAAGCAAGAATTACTGTACTCAAAAAAGCTGTCCTTCAGAAACGGAGAGATAAAGAGCAGGTGTGCTGTGCTGCGTGTCTGCTCCAGCTGGTAGTCATCTCAGATTCTCCAAAGTTCAAAGTCAAGAATGAATAAGGCAGCCAAACAGCAAGGATGGAAGGCCACCCTCCCTCTGGGAGCCCCATCCCAGGGAGGTTTGGAACTGCTGCTTGCCAGAAAACACCAGCAGGGGTAGCTGGAAACCCTGTTTGGAAGGTCCCAACCAGTGAGGAGGAAGGCCATCAGGGACGTGCTTTAAAAAGAATTCTGGCCATATTTTCATAGAGCAGCTGTGCTGTGCTGGGGATCTGCTTCAGCTCCTGGTCACCTTGGACTCTCCAAAGCTAAAGGCATGAACAGCTAAAGTGGCCTAACAGCAAAGATAGCAGACCTCCTCTCCCCCTGGGAGCTCCATCCCAGAGAGGTTTGAAACCACTGTCAACTGGAAAACACCAGTGGGTGTGACTGGAGACCCTTGTTGGAAGATTCTGCCCAGTGAAGAAAAACAGGAATCAACATGTGCATGAATAAACAGTCTGACCACTTCTCCTTAAAACTCTGGCTATGCTGGGGGACTGTTCCAGTCCTTAGTTGTCTCAGATTCCCTAGACCCCTAAGGCAACAATGGCTAAGGCTGTGAAACAGCAAAGATGGTGGTCTGCCTCTTACACTGGGAGCTCTACCTTAGGGAGGTGTAACACTGCTACCAGTGGCTGGCTGGAGTTCCAAGACAGTGGGTCTTATCCTGTGAGTTGAAGTGCAAGTAGAACCTGCATCCCGTCCCCGCTCATCCCCCTGGATTCACTCCATTTCCTAGGGGTATGTACAGGGGCCTAACCCCCCTTTTTGGTGGAGTTGCAGCTGCTTTTTCTGGGAATCCTGGGCATCTAAGGCCACGGGGGCTCTGATTGTGCCTGACCCACTGTTCTGCCAAAATTCCACATAGCTCTATGTGTCAGTCCAAAGGCCTTGGTGGAGTGGGTTCACAAAGGGATCTCCTGACCCAAGGGTTGTAAAGATCCATTGGAGAAGTGTGGATTCCTGGGGTTGCTCACTTGCTTATCACTTCACTGGGTGGGAGAGGTTTTCCTGGTTCTATGTCACTCCCAGGTGGTCAGTCATCCTGCCTTGCTTTTCTCCATTTTTTTTTTGTTTGTTTGTTTTTTTGAGATGGAGCCTCTCTTTGTCACCCAGGCTGGAATGCAGTGGTGCAATCTCAGCTCACTGCAACCTCTGCCTTCCAGGCTCAAGTGAATCTCCTGCCTCAGCCTCCCGAGCAGCTGAGACTACAGGTACATGCCACCACACCCAGCTAATTTAAGGACCTGTGCACTTAAAACTGTAAGAAATTGATAAGAGAAATAGAAGACACAAAATAATGAAAAGACATCCCATGTTCATGGATAGGAAAAATTAATATTGTTAAAATATCCATACTACTCAAAGCAATCTACAGACTCAATGCAATCCCTATCAAAATTTCAATCACATTTTTTTTTACAAAAATAGACACAATAATCTTAAAATTAGCATGTAACCAAAAGACCCTGAATAACCAAAGCAATCTTGAGCAAAACAGAAACAAAACTGGAAGCATTAAATTATCTGACTTCAAATATACCACAAACCTATTGTAATTAAAACAGCATGGTATTAGAATAAAAGTAAAAACATAGACCAATGTAACAATTTAGAGACCTCAGAAATAAATCCATGTATTTATAGTCAATTGATTTTTGACAAGGGTGCCAAGACCATACAATGAAGAAAAGTCAGTCTCTTCAATAAATGATGTTGAGATAACTGAATATCCATGTGCAGATGAATGAAATTAGACCCTTATTTTATACCATATACAAAAAATCAACTCAAAATATATTAAAAACTTAAAGACCTGAAAGTAGAAGAAAATATAGGGGAAAATTTCGTGACACTGGTCTTGGCAATGATTTCTAGATATGAGCTCAAAAGCACTAACAACAAAAGCGAAAACAGACAAATGGGATGTCAAACTAAATGCTCCTGCACAGCCAAGGAAGCAGTCACAGAGTGAAGAGATAACCTAAGGACTGGAAGGACATATTTGCAAATTATACATCTGGTAAGGAGTTAATATCCAAAACAGGGAGGCAACTCAAACAATTCAATAGAAAGAAAATAATCCAATTAAAAAATGTACCAAGGATCTAAGTAGACATTTCTTAAAAGAAGGCATACGAATAGCCAACAAGCATAAGAAAAAATGTTCAAAATCTGTAATTATCAGAGAAATGCAAATTAAAACCACAATGAAGTCATACCTGCTAAAATGGCTATTATTAAAAAGATAAAAGATAGCAAATGCTGTTGAGGATACAAATAAAAGGGAACCCTTGCACACTGCTGGTGGGAATGTAAATTAGCACAGACATAGAAAACAGTATGGAGGTTCCTTAAAATATTAAAAATAGAATTACTGTATGATCCAGCAATCCCACCACTGGGTATATATCCAAAGAAAATGAAATCAGTTAAGTCACAGGATTATCTACACTCTCAAGTTTATTGTGGCATTTTTCACAATAGTCAACCTAAGTGCCCATCAATGGATAAATTGATAAAGACAATGTGGCATATATATATATATATATATGGAACCCCTATTCAGCTTTGAAAGGGAAATCTTGTCATTTGAGACAACATGGATGAAACTGGAGAACACTGAGGCAGGCACAGAATGACAAAAGCTATATGGTCTCACTTGCATGTGAAATCTAATAGTAGAAGTAGAGAATACAACGGAGGTTACCAAACCCTGGGAGTATGAGAGTGGTTGGGTAAAATGATGGTCAAAGGATAGAAATTTTAGTTTGGTAGGAGTAACAAGTTCAAGAGATCTATTGTACAACATGGTGATTATAGTTATTAATAGTGTATTGTATATTTGAAATCACTAAGACAGATTTTAAGTGTTCTTTCCACACAAAAATAAGTCATAGATATGTTCATTAGCATGATTTATCCCTTCCACAAATGCATACATATTTCAAAACATTATGCCCTACATAATATACTTTTTGTTAATTAAAAATTAGTTTTAAAAGATAGACCTTATATTCTTATATATGAGCCCTAACATAAATAATTCAACCTTTGAATAAGATTATAATAATAGATGTATAAGACAGAAACTGTGAATCATCAATCCAGTAGCAATAGCACCAAGGTAAGATTTTCCAGGGTATGAGCAGCACCTTTACAATATAGATGAACAAAGATATGTATTAAAATAGTAATCATCCTGTTCCTAAAACTGTATACATCAGGCATTTTCCTATTATGGCATTACTTCATTAAAATTTATCCTTCGTTCTTTTTTGTCTCTGAGGCCAGATCTACACAAATGCAATCACTCAGCAAGTCCATGATTTCATAAAGCCTATAGTTGCATAGCTGTGTGTGTGTGTGTGTGTGTGTGTGTGTGTGTGTGTGTGTGTGTGTATGTGTCTTAGGGGAAGACAGGGAAAGGGTTTTATTATAAAATAAATAAGTCAACACCCACATATAACAATATAAAACAGAATAAGTTCTATGGAAATATAAATCACTATAAAGGGGTAAAGTATGATATGGTGAGGAAAGAGGTTGGTATTAATAATAGCAGCCGTTATAGACTGCTTGGTATGAGATAGGCACTCTTTGAAGTGTATGTGTGTGTACATCCATCTAATCCTTATACCAGCCTATGAATTAAGTACTATTCATCTTACCACTATTTAACAGACTGGGAGTCTGAGGCACAGAAAACTTTAAGTCCCTCACTCAAGGTTCGCTTTGCTGGTGGGTAGCAGGACTGAGAGTTGCTCCCAAGCTGTTTCCAGAGCCTGGGCATCATCCTGCCTATCGGAAATGAATGTGACCCCCTACGACTAGGTCAGAAAAACTGACATCAAATGTAAATATCTTAATGGCTTTCAGGAAGATGCGGCTGGTACAGTCTTCTCTTCCCCTGGAGGGTAAAAGGTGGATGAAGGTAGAACTGGAAAATTCACTGCACTCAAGAAGCATATTCTAACATCTCGAAAAAAAGAAGCTATGATAATTTAAAATACATTCACATCTTTAAAAAAATCTAACTATTTTAGAGTAATAATGTGAAATTAAAAGAGCTTTTATGGTGAGTGATAGGTAAATGTACATAAACCTTAATTACTCAGATGAATAAAGTAATGGTATACTTCAATGTGATAATCACTAATTGCCTATTGTACTGACAATGACAGGAAAATAATTCACCACTCTTTGAATGGCAGACCACTAACTTCACTTGTAACACACTGCATTAGTGTCTTTTTTCATTTAGCTTTCTTTTTTCTGCTATTATAGAGTGATCTCTTTTTCCTGTTTTAAAAGGGTTATTTTCTTTACGGATTGAAAACATTGATTTTGAACTATTGCTTACCTAGCCACTAAAAATGCTTTTATAAGCTTGAAAAGAACGCACAAGATATGGAAAACTACTTGCTCAAAACATGACATGAGACAGTCTATACTTTAAGCTCCTCTGATGAATGTAGAAACAACACTTATGGTATTGAAAGGCCTACAATTAAATGAATAGTCAATAAACAATATTAAAATAGGTATTTAAATTATAATCAATGATTATATGAGATATCCCACTTAATTTTATGAGCCATAGTTACACAATTGAAACAATGCTTTCATTCTGAAATATTTTATACAAAACCATCACAGTTTGATTCCTAAACCAAAGGCTTTTAAAATAGTCTTATATATTTATATGACAGTCTCACAAGTTGACTTTTTCTTGAAAAATAACGTGATTAAAAAAATGAATGTGTTCATGTATATACATTTTTTTAATTGTGCATATGACTTCCACTGGAGTAAAGGTGTGTATCAAGTATGAGGTCTCTGGTGAATATTCTTATGTACACAAACAAGATTTTAAGTTATTAGGAGAATAAGAAACCTAAGGATCCAAGAACATCGTAAGTCAAAAAAATTATTCTGGGTTGTCAAAAAGTCCTGACTCTGATACATGCTGATAGCAACCTTTCTATCCCATGAATACAGTAAATAGATGTGTGGATTCAGACCCATAGGCAGGCACCGATACCCCAGACCAACGTGGATATAGGCAGCCCTTTATGTCTGTTCTGACTTTGGCTTTTGCAGCTGCTGTTTTCTCAGTGTTGTCTCTGGGGCAGTTTCCTGTTGCCATAGCTGATGGCCTGCCCACGCCTGCCTGGGCTTTTCAAGTGTCAACACTCCCAGGCCGGCTGCAGTGGTCAAATGCTTGTTAATGAGATATAGCAGCTGGGTAGGGGTGAACCACTGAGACGGATAAAGGAATGCCGCTGGTGCAGGAAGCGATGCCTTTTGAATCTTTTCAACAGGGTGAAAGCTTTCAAATCAAAGAGGGTATGTTGTATTCATTAATAAACCCAAGTTCCCATGCAGTCACATTAAAGCCAGCAGTTTAACTTTGCATCAGACAGGTGAATTTCCCCCAGATTTTACCCTGAAAGACAATGAACAAGAAAACAAGGCTTTAGCTTGGGATAAAGCAGCACTTCCTCATCTGTGGGGCTGACCAGACTGCTAAACCAAGCAAGGGTTGTCACATTCTTTTTCAATTTATCCTTTTGTCCATGTATTTTTGTGTGTACGCACACGCTCGTGTGCATGTTTCAAAGCTCACAGCAACCACTCCCGCTTCCTTCTCTTGGGTCTTTTAGCCTGAGCATTTTCCCCCCTTTCTTTTAAACCTATCAAGAACAGAATTAACAACTTAACAACTACTAGTGAGGAAAAAATACATAGCCATGGATGTGAGCACATATGGCCCCTGTCTCGGAATAAAGCTGTGCACTCTCACTCCCTACCCGAGTCCCAACCTGTAGCTGAGTTGGTTTCTCCAGGCGACTGTGGAAGTTGGCAACATCGTGAGACAGCTCCAACAGCTGGGAGAAGCAAGCAAGAAAGAAAGAAAGAAAAAAAGAAAAGAAGACATTGAAAGCATCTAACTGGCAGGAAGCCCTGAAGATAGTGTTGAGGAAAGTATTATTATTTTTAAGTGCATTTGCTAGACAGTTGGACTCAGACCCATAGGGAATGAAAATAGACCAATATACAGCATCAGAGATGGATTATCTATTTTAGGGTTGTTTGAGAGAATTCAGAAAGAATGGCATAATTTTAGGGGCAGAGACATGTACCTTGGACCAACTGAGATCTAGAGATATGCTTGCGTCTCACTGTCTCCAAGTATTCAACAGTCTTATGAGTTAGCTAATGATTCACTAGGCCTATCTAATCACCACAAATCAAAGACAGACTCTACATAGCATTCTGATGACATTTTTAACTGCAAAGAAGACTAGCTAAGAAAATTAAGAGCGGAAGACATGCATTCTTTAAAACATTTCATTTTTTTAAATATTCATACATTGATTTCTTTTAGGCACCAATTCTTACAAGAAGGCCTTTAACTTATATGGAAAGAAAAATGGAGATGTCATTTGTTGGATGCTTATAGTGTGTCAGGCACTGAGCTTGACACTTTAATTAAAAAGAAATATATATAAAAACATGTATATATAAACAGCAAGGTAATGTTGTTTAGACTAGTTTTTTTTTTTTTTTTCTAATTAGGACCCTCAACTAAGGAGAGTTTATATCAACTACCCAAGACCATAAATGATTATTACATTTTAAAAAGAAGGACATTTTTAAAATCTGCCTGCACTGTATATTTTGCCATATTGCCTCTTGGGCTGGGCCAAATCATCCTGACCTATCAATAAAGTCTGATAAAAAATGAACAAATCATTACTAATTCAGAATATTCAGTGCTGTATAGTATGTACACACACACACACACACACAGAGTAATAATACATCCTGGAGAAAGAGAGTGGGTGTGTACGTGCACAATAATGCATACATATACATATACAGGGCTGGGGTTAAGAAAGATATATTATTACTAAACAATCCAGAAATACTCAAGAAAAGTGCCATAGTCGATTTCCATGAAGCCTGTGTTCCCATTCGATTTAATGGAGGTGACTATGGGGTATGTTATACTTAAATTCCATAATTTAAATACCACCCCAGGGATAGGTATCTTTATAGCACCTCAGGATGAGATTACAATGGGTGAGAAATCAAAGAGAGAAAGGTCTGGAAAAGGCCCTTGGTTGGAATCTGTAGACAGTGTCTTCTCTCCCCTTGTCCCGTACCTAGCCACTTCGCTTCTCTATGCAACTTTGGGAAAAACCTGCTGCATCACAGTGGAAATCTAAAGAGATTCTGCCAAAATATGACAACTCAAATCTACTTAAAGGCTATTGGCAAATGGTTCATCTTTGAAAACCTCACCTCTTTATGCCTTCACCCCAAGTTCTGAACATCTCCAAGGAGCTGCTGAGTCTTGTCTTTCCAGCAGGGAGGAGGTGACAACAGCAGTCTGACTCATCTGGAACCACTGCTCTTCCCTGGCACCCAGCAATGTGCCTGTCTTCTTAATAGTATCCAGTCCAACAGCATAATATGGTAAAACTGGACATCCACCAGTAGCCTATGTCACTTCCTCCCACTGAGGGTCAAACACAGACACATGTCTCTGAGCCTGTTAAGCAGCTCAGACCTGCACTCTTCCTGTGTTCCTCTGCCTTTGAATTCACTGGATCTCATTAGTGACTTAGTAGTTACTCAGTAGTTACCAAAACAGTACAAAATCATCGCAGTTTCTATGTAAAACAAAACAGAAACCCCATTCCCCAGAGCACACGTGCACTTAATGTAAGTCTGGCATTTGATATACTTCTGCATTTTGTTCTTCTCTGCCTCTCCTACATGGGCTCTCATATCTTTCACTGTGCTTTTTTTTTTTTTTTTTTTTTTTTCTGAGAAGGTTTTGACTTAAAACTGAAAATATTCTAAGTGACAAGTAAGTAGCCCCTTCTCAAATAGAACCTGCAATGACATGCCTGGATTACATTAAGGAATGCTGGAGGGGATCCCAAAAACCAGTGTTTGAACAGTCAACCTGACAGAATTCTAGGACACCATTGAAAGAGCTCCTGTTACCTAACTGACTTTTAGAGCTAATCAGTGTAATCCGCATGATAATGCATTGTCTGACTCCAGGAACCTGCTGCAGTAGCTAGCAGGAGGAGAAGCAGCAGAGAGCCGACTGGGAGTGTCCAAACCTCTGCCACAGTCATGAGACATGAGCTGTCTTTTCCTCTGGCTTTGCTTTTGAGCCATGTGGACCAAGAAGTTTCAAAGAGTGAGATAACTTAGATTAAGAAAAGTAAGCTGAACATGGAGACAAAAACAGAAAGAAAACCCACAGAAAGGCATCAATAGCTAATGTCCAAATCCCAGGAAACAGAGCAGTAAGAGTGAGTTTCTTGGAAGGAAAACCACATTGGTCTAGAAAGAAGTTTTGAGAAAATATTTGAACGACTCTCAACAGAGTAAAAATGTTTCTAAATGAGCCCTTTGACTGGTTTCCTCTTGGGCAATGCAAAGACCAAATGAAGGAAGGATGAAGGTGGGATGGTTAAGTCTTTTAAAGATAACTTTCCTGTGGCTACTTAGCCCACTTCTGAGAGTTTACCTCAAGATTCTTCAAAGCTTAAGAATGCAAACTAGGTCCGTCACCTCCCAAATCTGGAATGAAGGAGTAGGTAGCACAGCTCCTGTCTCAGCACCAAAAACTTAGTACCATCAACTGTGACTTTTTGTCAAAGCTCATTCCAACTCAGTTAAAAAAAAAAAAAATCCAATATTTGTGGTCAGCAGTTTTTAAAACTAACACTTCTGTTGTGGATTCTTTTTTGAAACTGTTTAATCAGAAAGAAAGGTACATATATTTACACTCTGAATCTACTTCATTTCAGGCGATACTGTCCATGAAAAGGAGGATTGGCACAGAATGCCACTCTTGCTTACATCCTACGTCATATCATGCAGGTAAGAGTCAGGAAAAATAGAGGGTACTAGAAGGTAGGAGAGGGATAGAGAAGTTAAAAATTAGAAGGTATAGTTTATGGTTCTACATAATTTTGAGAGAGTTTTTATGTTAATTGGACAGCAAGGTAGAAAATAATCTTTAGTGGCATGAATAGCAAGATGGTCCTGTTGACCATCAGCATAAGCTATGGTTAGATTACTATTTCTTATCTCTTGTTCAAAGCTCTACATCAAAGGACTATTATCAACTGTTCAAGTGGACAGCAAAGCCTTGCAATGCCTTAGAGCACTCAAGAGCGAGGAAAATTCGAAAGCATTCATTCTTGGGGTAAACGTAGGCCTTTTTATGTATTGAAGAGAAGAGAAAATGGCTGTTATTCTAGTCATGATACGAAAGCACTGGCAACATAACAGGAACAGAGTAAGTCTCTGGTAAATTAAGGTGCTAAATGAGAAGTTAGAGTACCAGAGTGTTTGTATGAAACTGGAGCTTAATTCTAAACTGGAGAAAAGTTAGACATTGTAACACAGCATAACCATTAATTTTGTTCCACTAATTTTCTTAGTGATTCATTCATTCAACACATATACTTATTAAAAAACTATTATTTACCAAGCTCTGTTAAGGTGTTGGCAAAACTACAAACTGCAAAGAACAAAATAGGTAAGAATCCTGCTATCATAAAGCTTATATCTTAGAGATTATCAATTTTGCTCTATAGTAAATACAATCATGTTGAGACTGAAAAGATTGGCCATTTTTCTCTAACAAGGCACATGTAAGTTATAATGCTGAAGTCTTATGACTAATCTTTGGAGAAAAGAGATGTCTTATGTGATGTAGTGCACAGCTTAATTTGATGGTCCTTTTGGTTGTGTGTGTGTGTGTGTGTGTGTGTGTGTGTGTGTGTGTGTGTATTTGGGTGGACAAGGGAGGTATTTTAAAATGTGGAATCCAGAAGACATCACAGAGAAGGAATTATTTTGGGGAGAGGATTGATCTTGGAGGCACCCTATATTTTTCCATCCAAAATCGCAGCATTGTCTGAAAGAAAAAGTAATTTCTTTTCTGGAACCCCTAAGGGCATTCCCTTTAGGGCCACATGTTCCAGTTCACTCCACGCAAGACAGAAGAGAACTGTATCAAGAAGATGCACTGAGTACAAGAAAGTAATAATGAGGACCAACTGCACAGATAGACGAGGGGCTATTACCAAGGAAAGGATGCATCTGGAATTTAATCATTTAGTAAGCACTAATTCTGCTAAATATTGTTTGGTGCATGGAAATAGACAAAGTATGACCTAATGATGATACAACTTGGATTTTAAAAAGTAGAAAGGTAGTCTCCTTTAAAAATGTAAGGTGTGACTTGTTACATTTTATGGAAGTTTAGAGCAATAATAAAATAATCGTTGGGACAAATCCTTATCTTTAAAGATAAGGATTAAAGGATTAAATACAGTATAATGTATTTCAAGTGGAAAGACAACAAGGAAGTTCTCTGTAGAAAAGGCCCATCTGTTTGAAGCACTTTCTTTTATTTCTTCACCTTTGCCTTGTATTAGGCTCTTTCCTCTGCATTCCCCTAAAAGTTATGTGACACTGTTTTTCAGCACATTCTCTTAAGGTCCTAGAATCTGTTACCTAGTAATTCAGATTGTAGCTGATTTGATTGTACATAATATTTGCTTTCATAGGTCAATATCTATGGATCTGTCCTATGCCCTCATCCAACCGCACAGCACACTCAAAAAAAAAAAAAAAAAAAACCCACCACCAACAAACACCTAACAGGTAAATTGCAGACTAGTCCCAAAGGAGGAAACCAACCCTTGGAGTTTAATCTTCAATAAATCCCACTACTATGTTCAGCTGTTCACAGTCAGTTTTGACTTTAGCCATATTATATGAACATCAAAATATATTTTTAAAAAATCAAAATTTATAAATTATTACCAAGGCTATAGTGTGAAAAAGCCATACCTCATTTTTCTACATTTTTTAAGCAGGCATCTATAGGATAGATACATCTATTCCAAACTATTTTTGAACCATCTGTTTTGATTCAGTGAGTCTTGCTGTTGGCTTGTGCTAAAACTTTAGTTCCAAATGTGATGCCATTTTCTTCTTTTTCAAATTGGGTCAATGTAATAAAGGGAAATGACATTTTCTTCACACAATAGAAGTAGCCCAACCAAACAGTGCACATAAAAATTCTCTTAAGAAATTAAATCAAATAAGTTTGTTTTTGAGGAACGAATGCTTTCAATGTGAAAAGCAGCTTTTCTTCTACCATATATGGTATTTTAGGAGCTTTATAAAGGTCTAGTGAATAGAGAAGCAGCATTTTAAGTAATCTTCAGAATAAGGAAACACAAAGGCTTGGTCCAGTTGACTGAAATGGGGCTGATACAATTTACTGTCTTTTCAGTGGACTGATCCACAAGTAATATAAACCATGAAGATAATTGGTGTTATTAGATTAGTCATGCCAAAGTATAGTTTAGCAGTCACCTACAGAGAGCCAGATAAAGTCCATATTGTTTCAGTTCTCTCCAAATCTAACAGACTGTTGGAAAGCATTATTAAATATAGGTGTCCCTCATATATGAAAACAGGTTAACAAAATTCCAAACTCTCAAAAAAGTTTCTATGAAATAATTAAAACTGGAGTAGAATTTTCCCTGCAAGTAACCCTTAAAGTATAAACTGCTTTATGCAAGTAAGCATTGTTTGATTTGCAAAAACCCAAATTGTACTAAACATTTCTATGACACATTCATTGTGTAAAACAGATGGTACTTGAATCAAAATCTCAACTTTCATTGAATGTTAAGCTCAGAGGAACTGATTTATTCTAGATTACTCTAAGTTCAAAAACCCATTTTACACAAAATAATGGAGAGCAAAGGATAACCAATCTGACCACAGCAGTCACAAATCTTAAAGACTGAACCCAACCGTCATCACATTGCAAACTTTTAAAATATAGAATGTTCAAGCCCCTACACCATTTTTAATCTATATAATGTTGACTATAGTGTATGAATCCTTCAACAGTCCTGATTCAAGTTCGAACTTTCACTTTCTTATCTAGAGAAAATTTCATTTTCAAGTATCCAAGAATATTTAAACTATTTAAAGTATTTTAGGAGAACTTTTGGCACATGTCACCCAAGCTCAATAGCTAACAGTTGCTGCCACCTATAGGCCCAATCTCAAGAGAAAGGGCTGGGACATAAACAGAGGTTTGCACATTTCAAAGGCAGAGTTCAACAAACCAAGATTTTTTTCTCATTAAAGATAAAATTGGTATCCATAAACTGTTAATGCAACTGCAAAAATGAAATTAGATGTGGTAAATTGCACTTGTTTTATCAATGACATGCTATTTAAACCATCTCATAAAGGGCAAGAACTTAAAAGCAGCAGCCTTTCTACTCATAAAGCAACCAAATGAAACAAAAATGAAACAAGTTAGCTAGGTCTTCAATCACATCTAACTGTCATTTTCATGGCTATATAATCAATGTGAAAATGAGTGACAAGAAGATACTGTCTTTTGCACCTACTAGCTTGGATCACATGTGATAGTCAGGATTTCTTTAGATTCTCTCCCATCTGGAGATATTGGGAACTCTTCCTTGTGTCAAATAAAATGAAAAGAAGAAAAGTGAATCCATAAAAAAACTCAAAATTAGATTTCATCATCAGTGTTTTCTTCCAGTAAAAGGGAGATGAAAATGACTACCTTCAAATTTCATTTAAAAAATTATATTTATGTATGTTTGTGTGTGCATGTGTGTGTATATATATATATATATTCATTGAATGTTTTATATATATATTCATTGAATATTTATATATATACATATATGCTCAAAGAATAGCATATTCAAGTTATAAGAATGTTTATCCTGTTACACTAGTTTTGTAATATTCTATAAGTCATTTCATAATTGGACTTTTATCATTTGTAAAATGAAGAGCTTAGACTAAGTAATTTCTTGATTCCTCCTACACTGAATATCCTAGCATAAGGCATTTGAGTTTGGCATTCTCTCTACCCATGTCAGTTGGACCCATTTGTGTATTTGGGCTAGCCTTATGCTGTATGAATAGAGATCGAGTCCCTCCAGCCATGCGTGCCCTCTATATTTCAGGGCACTAAATAATCAGAAAAGAAAAAAAGTTATGATAACTTTTCTTTATATGGCTGAATGTCCATTTCACTCTTCCTTAAATACAATTATCCCCCTTCTTATAAACTATATATGATCCCCCCAGAATTCATATGTTGCTGTCCTAATCCCCAGTATCTCATACGGCCTTAAAGACAGGGTCTTCAAAGAGGTAACTAAGTCAAAATGAGGTTGTTGGGGTGTGCCCTAATTCAATTCCTATAAGAAGAAGAAATCTGGACACACAGAGACACAAGGAGTATGCTCACATAGAGGAAAGACCACATGAAAACACAGCTAAAAGGCACCAGAAAAAGACAGTATCCACAAGTCGAGAAGAAAGGCCTCAAAAGAATGTCACTCTGCTGACACCTTGATCTTGGATTTCAAGCCTCCGGAACTGTAAGAAAATGGATTTCTATTGTTTAAGCCACCCAGTCTATGGTATTTCGTCACAGCAACCATAGCAAATTCATACACCCCTTGAACTAACAGACTTTTTGAATGGGTTGGCCCCTGAACAACACTGATTTGAACTGCAGGGATCCACTTCAGTAAAAGTTACATGAACTGTCCTGCCTCTCCTGTCTCCACTTCTACCTCCTGTACCTCTTCATCCTCTGCCATCTCTGAGACAGCAAAACAAACCCCTCCTCTTCCTCCTTTTCCTTAGCCTACTCAACATGAAAACGATAAGGATGAAGACCTTCAGGATAATCCACTTCCACTTAATGAATACTAAATATATTTTATCTTCCTTCTGATTTTCTTAATAATTTTTTTCTCTAGCCACTTTATTGTAAAAATACAACATACAATACTTAGTGCATACAAAATATGTGCTAGTCCACTGTTTATGTTATTGGTAAGGCTTCCAGTCAACAGTAGACTACCAGTAGTTAGGTTGGGGAGAGTTAAAGATTATATGCAAATTTTCAATTGCAGGGAGGTCACTACCCCTACTTATGCATTGCTCAAGGGTCAATGGCATTTCCGCTCTTGGATTCCTTATATTTAAAACAGAGATAATACTTTCTTTGAAAGTTATAAAATTAAAAACAATGATTTGCATAAATAGCCTAATGTGCATCTAACACAATGCAGTGGCTCAAACATTAATCCTTTTCCTTACTTAATCCTGCCTCTGCTGTTAAGTTAATAATCTTAGGAACACAATTTTACCTATTTTTTCTCTTCTAGTAGCCGCCAGTCTATATGTACATTTAATATGACAAAATATTTTTATAAATACTTATATGTAATATATTTTGTGAAACTATATGCATTAAATAAGGTTAGTTATATTTAACAAAATGTATGCTGAAAATAACAAATACATATGAAATCAAAACCATCTTAATCAATATGGACTATATGGATGCCCTTTCTGGGTGAATTCTTAGACTTGGTCTGCAAAGCGTCATGGATTTTACCACTAAAATACTTCAAAGTCTAAATGTTCCTTCAAATCTTATCTTAGGCATACATATCTTTTGAGCTTCCAAAAAGTTAACAGATGATTAAGATATATATTCTTTTCTATTCCCACCTTCTAGCAAAGGCCCAAACAAGAAAGCTAGAGGTGCTTCTCTTACACCCTCCGTCTTCTCTCCTCCCCTCAGTCTACCCATTCTCGGCCTTGTTATGTCACTGTAGGGTTAACTAGTATCTTCCTAATTTACTTTTTAAAAATTTACTTCTGAAGATTTTATAAACTAATAAAGCTTGGCACTAATAAAAATGAAATAAGCAACCATGCCTGTAAAAGGATACTAATTCAAGGAAGGGAAACTTTCAACAAGAACATTTTACCTTTCTTTTCCTATTGGCCCAAACCCATAATCTTTTTATTTCTATCTTCTCACTTTTCTTCCACTTGAAAACCCAAAGCAGAATCTTCGCAGAAGCCCATGAAAAAAAGAAAAAGAATGAAAACAAATATACACTAAATGTTTTGGGAAGCCTTGGAAAATGAGCTGTTCTAGTTCAGTTCAAGCTTTTTGGCAAAGATCCAGGGTTAAATAAGAACAAGATCACATATCTTGCAAAGGGTGAAAATGTATATAGTCTACAAGTGGAGGACTAAACAGTTACACATCTACTTGAAGAAAAAGCTACCTTTGGTAATCAGAATTTCCCTCATATGTGACAGCATTTTGTGATCATCATAATCCCACCATCTAAGAAAATAGGTAATATAGCAAAGTTTTCAAAATGACAAATGCTTGAATAAATAGGTAACAAAACTTGAGGAACCTCATCTTTATCATAAGTGGTAAATACACCAAGAGAAAAATAATTGGAAACAAAAAGGACAGTCACAAATTTATATATCTAGTTCTTGAGATACAAGTATGATCAGTTATTTGAGAAACAGAATAAAAAAGACAATAAAGAAGGGAGAGGACATCTATTAAAATTTCAGTTAGTATCATTTCATAGTATAATTAATCTAGTGTAGCCATGTAACTTAATTCTGAATAGTGATATGTAAGCATCAGTCACTGTGTAGGACTTTCAGGAAAGTATTCAAAAATAGGTAGATATCTTTAGATACAGAAAAGATATAGATTAAATTCAGTCTTTGGCTTTTATCTCTTCTCATTTGGAACCTGATGCAATGTCTAAAAGCTCAGTAACTCTCTTGTGACCATGCAGGAATAAGCATGAGGAAAGAGACCCACATGCTAAAGATGACAGATCCTCTAAATGGAGAGACTATCTTCACCAGAACAACTCAAATCTGCCTATCCCCAGATTCCTGCTGCAAGAGATAAATATATCCTTTTGATTTTGAAGCTGCTATAATTGTTTTTTCTACTACTCATGGCCAAACACACTTATAATTGATACAATATCCTCAAAGAGATGCAAAGATAGTTCCTCCATAAAACAAGAACAGTGTGCTATGTAAAATGAATAGCCAGAGAATTTGAAACATAAGATTGGCAAATCAAAAAAATGCAATGGGAGGACTAAAAGATAAAATCATTTTCATTATAAAACAAAAAGCAGAAGCACAAAATATGAGAGGAAAGTTCAGATAAATGGTAGATAAACTGAGGGGTATAAAATTTGGTCCAATACTATCTTCAGAGAGAACAGAAGAAACAAATGGAAGAATAGAATCAAAAAATTTGGGAGAGATTTTTTTCCTCCTCTGAACTGAAGTAAAGCATACACATGGCACTGAAAGGAAATACCTAATGTCAAACAAAATGAGTGGAAAAAATGTTTATAGCATGGCACATTATAAGGAAGTTGAAGAATACTGAATAGATCTAATAAGATTCCAAGAAGAAAACAAAAGAATTTTTATCTACAAAGAAATTTTCATCAGATTTTTCATCTTCAATAGAAGATGCTACTAGAAAAATGTATTAGCGATGTATTTCAAGTTCTATAGGCAAATGATTTTCAATGTAAAGTTATGCATTCAGCCAAACTATCATCTGAGGGTATAATAAATGATATAATAAAGAATCTGACTCCATTCTTGATATTTCAACCCTGGAAGTTTTCAATCTCCACTTGTCTCTCTTCCCTCTTGCCCCGCATCTAGGCAAACTGGTAAGAAGGGCCATGTACCTAAGGAGGACCATAGGCAAAATCAGGAATTTCAAATTCTCACCCTGGCTTTACCTGATAAACACAATAAAAGTCAGAGTTACTTGTTCCTTCCTCCACTTAAGTTATTTCTGACTGGCTTGGGTGCCTACCCTGCTCTCCTCAGAAAGCCCCATTATGTGAGCAATTAACATTTTTACACCAACTTGGGGAATGTATGGTGTCATCAGTCTCAACATTTAAACCTATTTTGGGTGGATAATTGATTCTGCCCATTGCAAGGCAACCTCAAGACAGAGTTATAAATATATTTTCTAATATACAAGACCTCAGAAACCTAACTTTCCATGCAATCTTTCTGAAAAAAATAAAAATCTTTTGAAGATATTCTCCAGATATGCATAAAATGTTCCCAAGATGATATCCACTAAAAAAAGAAATGTGATTCAAGACATAGAGGACTTAATCCAGGAGTGTGATGAAAATAAATCCTGAGATTTCTATGGCAGGTCCAGAAATGAGTCAGACCAAATTAGAATAGGCAGTTAGAACTCTGAGAAGTCAAAATTTCTAGAAGAACTTCAGAACAAATGGCATTATTAAGTTTAAACGTCTTAATGATTTATAAACTTTTAAAAGATATAAAAAAAGTTTATATTAAATGTTTCTTTTATCAACATAAACAAAAAGAGAATTGAAAATTTCAGGGGAAAAACTCAAAAAAATTAAAATTCAAACAAATTGAGAAATGATTTTGAGCGTAAAATTTTAAAAATCCATCTTCAATATTTTTTAGTGATAATAGAGCTATTATTTACTCATCTGTGATTCAAATTATATTAATTGGTTCTTCAGAAAAGAAATATACATAATTAATATATTATAAATCTTTTTTATTACTTTTCAATTTTAGAATCAACCTACAGACAAAACACAGAAGACTTACAGTTTCAGATTAGAATGCGGTTGTTAAAAATCTCAACAATGAAAAATAACAGTTAGCAGATGCACAGTTTCAGATTAGAATGCGATTGTTAAAAATCTCAACAATGAAAAATAACAGTTAGCAGATGCCTAAAAATGGAGAAGAGAAGGGGAGAGCTGTTAAAAGGTATTAACTGATTATTCTGAGCGTGGGAAATCAAAACATAAGGTGAACATTTGAAAAAGCTAGAAAGAGATTTATGTACATTATTTAAAGTCAAGATTAAAAAATAGAATAACCAAAAATGTAATCAATGAAACCAGGGATTCAAAAGGGAGAAAAAAATGAGGGAAAGGAAATAAAGGATTAAATTCTTTATTTCTTACAGCAGAACATTATCAAAACTATTTACAATTATAGGTCAAGAAATGAGGACATACCATGTGGAGTTCTAGTAGTTATCTAGAAAGACTAAAGACAATAAGAGTTTATTTTTAACTCCACAATTTTGGTTACCTCTAGTAAGAGGGAATGTGAAGAAAAATAAAAAATCAATGGAAGTAGAAATTTTTTTCTAAAGCATTTTCAATTTTTTTTTACCATGTTCTACTACACATTTACATATTTTTAATTCCAGATCATCCATTTACTAGGTCTGTGATGTATGTGATATGTTTCAAATTACTTAACTTCTCTGTATCCCAATTGTCTCATTGTAAAATAAAAATAAAAATTATGCTTGAGAATTCAACCAATCATGATTCTCCAAGAACTCTAACCAGCTAAACTTTCACCTTCTCATTAATGAAATAATGCCTTAGTGCCTCTCTTGAGCTAGCCCAAAGTGAAGCAGTGTTGGGAGGAGAGTTACCAACAAATGAGAAGTCATATTGAACTCATGCTGAGTTTAAAAAAAAAAGTATCTTTTATCTTTTTTTAATGTACCAATGCTAGCACATCATCTCCATCCATCCTTTACATATGACCTTTCTGGATCCAATATCAGGATTTTACATGTAGAGTCATTAGGAGCCATCTGCAAAGATTTAGCCATCATTCTGGGTAATCAGGGTCAACACCTTTGTGTAGGTTTTTTATATCCATAAGATAATATGGATTTTCAAAACTGGAAAAGAATCTGGAAGTGGATTCAACAAGGGCCGTCTTTCCCTGAAGCTGGAAATCAAGAGCACTGATTTTAAATGAAAGGGTGCTTGAGTCATCCAGAATAAATCTTTGAGCTTTTTGTACTTTTGAACTCATTTTGAACTTCTCTAAAAAGCCTATAGTAGATGCTAACAACTACAGTGACCGTCTTTACATTCTGTCTGCCCCTGGGCTGTGAATGTAACCATCTATTGGAGGCTTACAATGTCTTTATTATTACTATTACTTTTACATCAAGGAGAGTTTCTAAGGCTAAATAACTTAACTGGCAGGAAACTCATCAGAAACCCACCTTCTTTATCTGTTATATCCTCTTTTCAGCAGTTGGTAAAAGCACAATATGGAAGAAAGTCCATTTGCCCAATCCAGGATTAATAATAATGGTGCCAAGAGCTGCTTTACTTTCTTCACTCTTTTTTTTTTTTTTTTTCTTTTTAAAGACAAGGTTTCACCATGTTGGCCAGGATGGTCTTCAACTCCTGACCTCAGGTGATCCACCAGCCTCAGCCTCCCAAAGTGCTGTAATTACAGGTGTGCACCACCATGCCTGGCCTACTTTCTTCATTCTTAAGAGGAGTTTCAGGTGGGGACCTGCTTAAATATGAAATGTAAAATGCAGCCTATTAACTATTGAGTATGTATGTTATAAAGAAAAACTATTTGTTATTTTACGATGTCTTTTATAATAGACAAAAATCTAAAACTGACAGCATTAATCGCAGCCACAGAAAGGCACATAAACATCTTCTTCTAAGACCTTTAGCTTTAGCAAACTGAAATGTAAGGCCAAATGATGGTTTTTAGATAGTGCTTTATTGACAATATATTTTGGAAATATATATGTATTTTTTATTCAAAGATAAATTATTCAAATGAGAAATTATCTTATAGTCTCTTAAAGAATCTAAGACCGGCTGGGCACGGTGGCTCAAGCCTGTAATCCCAGCACTTTGGGAGGCCGAGGCGGGTGGATCACGAGGTCAAGAGATCGAGACCATCCTGGTCAACACGGTGAAACCCCGTCTCTACTAAAAATACAAAACATTAGCTGGGCATGGTGGCACGTGCCTGTAATCCCAGCTACTCAGGAGGCTGAGGCAGGAGAACTGCCTGAACCCAGGAGGCGGAGGTTGCGGTGAGCCGAGATCGCGCCATTGCACTCCAGCCTGGGTAACAAGAGGGAAACTCCGTCTCAAAAAAAAAAAAAAAAAGAATCTAAGACCAAGACACTCATTATTAGCAAACCACCAAATCATGTTTATTTGAAATAATTCTTCCACATAATATATTCAATTAGAAATGATTCATTGAATATTTTTTTCTAATCCTTGTAGCATTTTTCTCTGTGAAACAAAAAATTTTTAGAAGTTTGCAATAAACAAAAATTTAAAGTTTACAAATAAATAATAGAAAGTGAAAATAGCTGGAGATACTTCTGCAATTACTTCTTTACATTGATCATGATCTCGCTAATTTATGGTTGTTCTAATGAACACCTTGTCCTCTTGGTAATGATAGTCTCACTCATTATTTACTCATCTATATGCTCAATAGGATTCTTTAATCTTTCAAATCAGGGACTTTGTCTCTTCATCTTATATAAACAGGACCTAGTAAAAGTAGCTGGTACATAGCGCTCAATAAACAGCTATATATAAATGAGCTTCCTCCAACCATAAGGCTCTGGAATCAGGCAATTGGGCTTCAAATCCTGCCTCTTGGGCAAGGTATTTAAGCTCTTCAAGCTTCAGTTGCCTCATCTGTAAGTCAGAGACAATCTTTACCGTAATGTATGATGATAACTAAAGGAAATAGATGAAAAATTCCGAGCATATTTTAAGTAGTCAATAAACATTAGTTACTATCAAACATTTTGATGAACTGGTTTATCTTGACTTCTACCAACATTCCATTCTTGAAATGTGGGATACTTAGAAGGTGCTGAACAATTGCTTAATAAGTAACTCAATGGACTAAAGCAATGTGGTATAATTAAATTAACATGAATATAATTTAAAATCAGATCATCTGAGTTTGAGTTCCAGCTTGAAATATTTAGCAAATCATTCAATTGTTTGAATTGTTTCCATACCTATAAAATGAAAATAATGATATTACTCCACAGAGGATTAAATTGGAAAATCTTTGTAAAATGAAACATATGAAGCAATTATTTTATTATTATTGTTACTTAATATTAAAACAACCCACAAGAAGTAATCAATCAAACAAATTTGGATGACAGGTATTAAGACATAAAGAAACATGGTCTTCTTCAGATTTTCATTGTTTAATTAGGTGTGTTACCATCCCATAAGGAAATCCACAAAGAGTAAAAGAAAAAGGAAAAAAAAAAATAGCAATGTAGACAGAAGAGATTTGTCTATATTGTTGATTCAAATAAACTTGTTTATCTAAATAAATTTAAGTCAGTGCAGGAAACACAGTCTATAATAACTAGTTTTTACTAACATTGATTCTTTTTTTTTTTTTTTTTGAGACGGAGTTTTGCTTTTGTTACCCAGGCTGGAGTGCAATGGCGATATCTCGGCTCACCGCAACCTCCGCCTCCTGGGCTCAGGCAATTCTCCTGCCTCAACCTCCTGAGTAGCTGGGATTACAGGCACGCGCCACTATGCCCAGCTAATGTTTTGTATTTTTAGTAGAGACGGCGTTTCACCATGTTGACCAGGATGGTCTTGATCTCTTGACCTCGTGATCCACCCGCCTCAGCCTCCCAAAGTTCTGGGATTACAGGCTTGAGCCACCACGTCCGGATAACTTTGAATCTTTACTATATTCTTTACTATTTTCTGAAAGAAGACTGTCCTCTGATCTCACAGGAAATACATTATAGATCCAGAGCTAGAGAGATAGAAACAAAAGCTTCTGATTTTTCAGCTGTAGAAAAATCTCTTCATTATCTGTATACATTTATCATTGTTGTCTGCTAAATTTCACTGATGATAAACCAAAAATAATCTCTCAGTTAAAAATGTATGTAAGCATAATACAAATAAAATAATGCTAGTGTATGAAAATAATATTTACCAGATATTTTATACTAGCTAAACAATACAGTATTAGATTTTTTGCCAAAAAAAATCATTTTAAAGTTTATCATTAGTTTTGAGTATAAAACTGACAACATTTTATAAAGTAAATGGTGTATTTATTTAAAGTATTGGATATGATTATATGTTACCTTGGAAATTTCTCAGTGTTCATGAGTTTGTTCAGCACCTATACTGCTTAAGCACATTATCAAACATCATTAAAAGTGTGATATATGGATGTCTAAATGAGATGAAGCCAGCTGCTGTAAGGCAGCCTGAACTAGACCCCAAAGTGGCTCACCTATCTGGATTTCAAGAATTTTACATGAAAAAGAATCCAAAGTGAAACCGATTTTTAATCTTAATAAACAAAGCTATTTATTAAGGAATATCAGAGAAAAAGCTGTTTCAGGGAATATTGAAGAAAAAGCACTATTTATATTTTAACTCGAATTTATGCCCTAGAATTTATCTACAAAACTTATTGTTTCTTAATGGGTTTATAAAATGATGTACACAGAAATACATTATGTAATGAGGAGTTTTAGCTGAGACTGTACTTCCAACATTTTCTTTTATTTTAAATACTTGTCTTCCAAATTGCTAAATAGGCTCTCATTTTAAAGGACAAGCAGATTGTTTCTCTAAAAGTAGAACCTCCGATTCTTTCTTGATGAAATTGCAAGATCTTAAAAGAGCCAGGTTATGAAGGAAAACATTTTCTTGTGGCTGGAGCTGTATCTCTGCACATGTAAAATCCCTTCTTTTCTAGTCCTGGGGGTATGTGCACATAGGAAAGACATCTAGTATATCTAGGATATATCCCTTGCAGAAAAGATGAGTCAGCCCCAACCAGTTGAAAGCAAGGAGAAGCTGAGCCCTAGCTGAGCCCTTTATCAAGGTGAAGCCAGCCAAAACCTCAGCAGAGAGATGCCCACAAGAAAGATATTAAGGAGCCTGTATCTGAGGACTCTGAGAGCACCTGTATCTAGCATCCAGTCTTGAGCTCTGTGTACAAATTACCTTCTGTGACTCTCTAAGTCTTCAGTAAAATTACAAGAATATAAATTCTGCAGTGGGAAATTCAGGAGCAAGCTTGGGCTTCTCTTGGTGGAAAAAGGTTTGAGAGAGTGACAGCAACCTACAAGCAGCTGGAGGCAGCCCAAGGTGATTTTCAAAAGAGTAGAGGAGTCAAAAGCTGTCCATGAGCAAAAGGGATAATCAGGATGGACTTGGGGGAACATGAAAGCATCCCCTAAACATTCCCAGGAAACTTCCATGAGGTAAACCAAAAAAGATGAGATGTGGGTAGTCAGGCAAGATAAGGAACTCCTACCATTACACCTTGGATAGCATCAGTGGCCTTATTTTGCTTCAATTATCTGAAGCATAATCAGTCTCCTCTATTTACCTCACAGGCCATACAAATAGACTATGGGCTTCAGGCTCATCACAGATATTTCAAGGGTTTAAAGGACCAAAATGGGTCAACAGTTGGGGAGTTCTGAGCAATCAGTGTCCAATACAGTGGCCACCAATCTTGTGTGGCTATTGAGCATTTGTAGTGTAGGAAGCCCAAACTGAAAAGTGCTTTATGTATAACCCATACACTAGATTTAGAAGATTCAGTATAAATATGTACAAATGTTGTGTAATATATAATTAATAATTTGTAATAGATTACATACAAAAAGGACAATATTCAGGATAGTCTGGGTTAAATAAAATATATTATTAAAACTAATTTCAGCTGCAATTCAGTTGACATACTAAACAATTTGCATCAGAGTCTCTCAACAGCAGAATTGATCAAGCATAAGAAAGAATTGATGAGCTTGAAAGCAAGCTATTTGAAAATACATGGTCAGAGGAGATGAAAGAAAAAAGAGTAAAAAAGAATGAAGCATACCTATGAGATCTAGAAAATAGCCTCAAAAGGGCAAATCTAAGAGCTATTGGACTTAAAGAGTAGAAAGACAGACTAGGGTAAAACTTTTATTTGAATGAATAATAACAGAATTTTCCAAATTGAGACAAAGATATTAAAGTACAAGACGGTTGTAGAATACTAAGTAGATTTAGCCCGAATAATACTATCTCAAGACATTGACTAATCAAGCTCCCAAAGGTCAAGGATAAATAAAGGATCCTAAAAGCAGCAAGAGAAAAATAAATAGCATACAATGGAATGCCAATGTCTGGCAGCAGACTTCTCAGTGGAAACCTCCCAGGCCAAGAGATAGTGGCAAGACATATTTAAAGTGCTAGAGGAAGAAAAAAAAACTTTTATCTTAGAATAGCATATCCAGCAAAAATACACTTCAAACATGAAGAAGAAATAAACTTTCCCAGACAAACAAAAGCTGAGGGATTTCATCAATACCAGACTGTCTGACAAGAAATGCTAAAGAGAGTTCTTCAAATCAATATCATGAAAATGGCCATACTGCCCAAAGTAATTTACAGATTCAATGCTATCCCCATCAAGCTACCAATGACCTTCTTCACAGAGCTGGAAAAAACCACCTTAAACTTCATATGGAACCAAAAGAGAGCCCGCATAGCCAAGTCAATTCTAAGCAAAAAGAACAAAGCGGGAGGCATCACACTACCAGACTTCGAACTATACTACAAGGCTACAGTAATCAAAACACCATGGTACTGGTACCAAAACAGAGATATAGACCAATGGAACAGAACAGAGGCCTTGGAGGCAATACAACATATCTACAACCATCTGATCTTTGACAAACCAGACAAAAACAAGCAATGGGGAAAGGATTCCCTGTTCAATAAATGGTGTTGGGAAAGCTGGCTAGCCATGTGCAGAAAGCAGAAACTGGACCCCTTCCTGACACCTTACACTAAAATTAACCCCAGATGGATTAAAGACTTAAACATAAGACTTAACACCATAAAAACCCTAGAAGAAAATCTAGGCAAAACCATTCAGGACATAGGTGTAGGCTAGGACTTCATGACCAAAACACCAAAAGCATTGACAACAAAAGCCAAAATAGACAAATGGGACCTAATCAAACTCCACAGCTTCTGTACAGCAAAAGAAACAGTCATTAGAGTGAATCGGCAACCAACAGAATGGGAGAAAATTTTTGCAGTTTACCCATCTGACAAAGGGCTGACATCCAGAATTTACAAAGAACTAAAACAGATTTACAAGAAAAAAACAAACAAGCCCATTCAAAAGTGGGCAAAGGATATGAACAGACACTTTACAAAAGAAGACATACATGAGGCCAACAAACATGAAAAAATGCTCATCATCACTGGTCATCAGAGAAATGCAAATCAAAACAACACTGAGATACCATCGCACGCCAGTTAGAATGGCGATCATTAAAAAATCTGGAGACAACAAATGCTGGAGAGGATGTGGAGAAATAGGAACACTTTTGCACTGTTGGTGGCAATGTAAATTAGTTCAACCATTGTGGAAGACAGTGTGGTGATTCCCCAAGGACCTAGAAATAGAAATTCCATTTGACCCAGCAATCCCATTACTGGGTACATATCCAAAGGATTACAAATCGTTCTACTATAAGGACACATGCACACGAATGTTCATTGCAGCACTGTTTACAATAGCAAAGACCTGGAACCAACCCAAATGCCCATCAACAATAGATTGGATAGGGAAAATGTGGCACATATACACCATGGAATATTATGCAGCCATCAAAAACGATGAGTTTGGGTCCTTTGCAGGGACATGGATGAACCTGGAAACCATCATTCTCAGCAAACTGCCAGAAGAGCAGAAGATCAAACACCACATGTTCTCACTCACAGGCGGGTGTTGAACAATGAGAACACATGGACACAGGGAGGGGAGCACTACACACTGGGGTCAGTTGGGGGGAAATAGGGGAGGGATGGTGGGGGGTGGGGAGCTGGGGAGAGATAGCAAGGGGAGGAATGCCAGATGTAGGTGATGGGGAGGAAGGCAGCAAATCACACTGCCTCGTGTGTTCCTATGCAACAATTTTGCATGTTCTTCACATGTACCCCAAAACCTAAAATGCAATAAAATAAATAAATGGGGGAAAAAAAAAGAGAGTTCTTCAATCTGAAAAAAAACAACATTAACAAACGAGAAATCATCCGAAGGTATAAAACGTTCTGGTAATAGTGAATACACAGATAAATATAGAATATTTTAACACTGAAATTGTGGTATGTAAACTACTCATACCTTGAGTAGAAAGACTAACAGATGAACCTATAAAAAGTAGTAACTATGACAACTTTTCAAGATATAAAATATCAATAACAAATATCAAAATGGCAGGAGTAACTCTTTACTTTTCAAGTCCTTACTTGTCAATAACATTGAATGTAAATTAACTAAACTGTAATCTAAAGACAGAGTGGCTGAAAGGATTTAAGAAAAAAAAAATACAAGACCCAATGATCTTTTGCTTACAAGAAACACACTTCACCTGTGAAGACACACATAGACTGAAAATAAAGGCATGAAAAAGATATCCCATGCTAATGGAAACCAAAACAGAACAGGAGTAGCAATACTTAGATAGGATAAAATAGATTTCAAGACATAAACTATAAAAAGACACAAAGATGGTCATTATATAATAAAGGGGTCAGTTTAGCAATAGGATATAATAATAAATATATATACATAAATACTAAAGAAAATAAAGGTCAGAGCAGAAATATATGAAATTGAAATGAAATAAACAGCAAAAAGATCAAAAATAAATGTATATAATTGTGACATATACACACTCATATAGGCACACACAGACACCCAACACTGCAGCACCTAGATATATAATGCAGTATTATTGGAGCTATAAAGAGAGATAGACCCCTAATATAATAATGGCTGGATTTCAATACCCCACTTTCAGCATTGGACAGATCTTACAGACATAAAATCAACAAAGAAACATTGGACTTAATCTGTACAATAGACCAAATGGATTTAATAGATATTTACAAAACATTTTATCCAATGGCTGCAGAATACACATTTTTCTCCTTAGCACATGAATCATTCTTGAGGATGGACCATATGTTAGGCCACAAAAACAAGTCTTAAAATATTTTTAAAAGTTAGAATCATATCACATATCTTCTCTGACTACAACAAAAAACAAGAAATCAATAGCAAGAAGAACATTGAAAACTATACAAACACATGAAAATTAAATAATATGCTCCTGGACAGTGAGTCAATAAAAAAATTAAAAATAAAAATTTTAAATTTCTTGGGAAAAAATGAAAATGGAAAATGGAAACACAACATACCAGGACCTATAGGATATAGCAAAACCAGTACTAGAGGAAAGCATAAGTGCCTACATCAAAAAAAAAAAAAAAGAAACAAACTTCAAAAATAACTAATCTAATAATTTATCTTAAAGAACTAGAAAACAGAGAAGGAAACCCAAAATTAGTAGAATAAAATAAATAATAAAGACCAGAGCAGAAATACATGAAATTAAAATGAAATACAAAAGATCAACACAAATAAAAAGTTGATTTTTTGAAAAGATAAAATTGACAACACTTTAGAGAGACTAACTTAAAAAAGAGAGAGCCCACCCAAATACATAAAATCAAAGATGAAAAAGGAGACATTGCATTTGATAATGCAGCAATTCAAAAAATTATTCGGAACTACTATAAAAAGCTACGTACCACTATAATAGAAAACCTAGAAGAAATGGATAAATTTCTAGACACATACAACCTCCAAGACTGAACCATGAAAAAATCCAAATCCTAAATAGACCAATAACAAGTGATGAGATTGAAGCCATAATAAAAATTCTCCCAGCAAAGAAAATCCTGGAACTTGATGGCTTCACTGCTGAATTTTACCAAATAAAGAATGAGTATCAATACTACTCAAACTATTCAAAAAAAAAAAAATAGAGAAGGAGGGAATACTTTCAAACTTATTCTATGAGGCCAGTATTACCCTGATACCAAAACTAGACAAAGATACATCAAAAAAAAAAAAAAATCCCCAAACCAAAACAAAACTACAAGCTAATATCCCCAATGAACATTATCATGAAAGTTCTCAACAAAATACTAGCAAACAAAATTCAACAACACATTTAAAAGATCATTTATCATGACTCATGACTAAGTGGGATTTATCACAGGGATAAAAGGATGGTTCAACATAAGTAAATCCATCAATATGATATATCATATTAACAGAATGGACAAAAATCATGATTATTTCAACTGATGGTGAAAAGACATTTGATAAAATCTAACATCCCTTCTAAAAACCCTCAAAAAACTAGTTACAAAAGAAGCATACCTCGATACAATAAAAGCCATATAGGACAGACCCACAGGTAGTATGTATCATACTGAATTTGGAAAAAACTGAAAGCCTTTCCTTTAAGATCTGGAACGTGATAAGGAGGTCCACTTTCACCACTTATTCAACACATTACTGGAGATCCTAGCTACAGCAATCAGACAAGACAAAGAAATAAAAGGCATCCAAATTTGAAAGGAAGAATTCAAATTACCTTTGTGGTGTAGATGGCATAAACTTATATTTGGAAAAGCCTAAAGAGTCCAGCAAAAACCCATTATAATTAATAAACAAATTTCGTAAAGCTGCAGAGAAAAAAATCAACATACAAAAGTCAGTACCATTTCCATATGCCAGCAACGAACAAGCTGAAAGAAATCAAGAATGTATTTCCATTTATAACAGCTACAAATAAAATACTTAGAAATAAACTTAACCGAAGAAGTAAAAGATCTCTACAATGAAAACTATAAAATATTGATGTAATAAGTTGAAGAGGACACCAAAAAAATAGAAAGGTATTTCATGTTCATGGATTAGAAGAATCAATATTGTTAAAATGTCCATACTACCCAAAGCAATCTACAGATTCAATACAACCCCAAAATACCAGTGGCATTCTTCACAGAAATAGAAAAAGAAATCATAAAATTTATATAGAACCACAAAAGACCCAGAATAGCCAAAGCTATCCTGAGCAAAAAGGAGAAAACTGGAGGAATCAATTACCTGACTTCAAATTATACTACAGAGCTACTGCAACCAAAACAACATGGTACTGGCATAAAAACAGACAAACAGACCAATGGAACAGAATTGAGAACCCAGAAACAAATTCATACATCTTCAGTAAACTCATTTTCAATAAAAGTGACAAGAATATACATTGAGGAAAGGACAGTCTCTTCAATAAATGGTGCTGAGAAAATTGGATATCCATATGAATAAAATTAGACCTCTGTCTCTCATCATATACAAAAACAAAATCAAAATGGATTAAAGGCTTAGAAAATCTAAGACCTGAATCTATGAAATGACAAAAAGAAAACATTGGGGAAACTCTCCAGGATATTGGTCTGGGCAAGATTTCTTGAGTGATACCCCAAAAGCACAAGCAACAAAAACAAAAATGGACAAATAGGATCACATCAAGTTAAAAAGTTTCTGCACAGCAAAGGAAAACATCAACAAAGTGAAGAGACAACCCACAGTATGGGAGAAAATATTGGCAAACTATCCATCTGACAGGGATTAACAATTAGAATCTATAAGGAGCTCAAACAACTTCATAGGAAACAATCTAATAATCTGACTTAAAAAATCAGCAAAAGATCTGAATAGACATTTCTCGAAAGACATACAAATGTCAAAACAAGCATATGAAAAAGTTCTCAATATCATTGATCATCAGAGAAATACATATCAAAAGTACAATGAGATATTATCTCACCCCAGTTAAAATGACTTTTATTCAAAAGACAGGTAATAATAAATGCCGGTGGGGACATGGAAGAAAGGAAACCCTTGTACACTTTTAGTGGGAATGTAAATTAGTACAGCCACTCTGGAGAATATTATGGAGGTTCCTCAAAAAACTAAAAATAGAATTACCATATGATCCAGCAATCCCACTGCTAGATATGCACCCAGAAGAAAGGAAATTAGTATATCAAAGAGATATCTGCATGCCCATGTTTATTACAGCACTATTCATAATAGCTAAGATTTGGTAGGAACTTAAGTGTCCATCAAAAGACGAATGGATAAAGAAAATATGGTACATACACAATGGAGTACAATTCAGCCATAAAAAGGATGAGATACTATCATTTGCAATAACATGGATGAAACTGGAGTACCTTATGTTAAGTGAAATAAGGCAGGCACAGAAAGACAAATTTCACATACTCTTGCTCATTTGTGAGAGCTAAAAATTAAAACATCTGAACTTATGGAGAGAAAGAGTAGAATGATAGTTACCAGAGGCTAAGAAGGATAATGGATAAGGTATGTGGATGATTAATGGATACAAAAATATAGTTAGTTAGAATAAGATCTAGCATTTGATAGCACAACAGGGTGATTACAGTCAGCAATAATTTATTGTACATTTTAAAATAACTAAAAGAATAATTGGAATACTTGTAACACAAAAAATAATAAATGCTTGAGGTGATGGATGACCCATTTACCTTGATGTGATGCTTACACCTTGCATGCCTGTATCAAAATATCTCATGTGCCCCGTAAGTATACATAGCCATAAAAATAAAAAAAATATTAAATTTCAACTGATCCTTTTTACTTTAATGTGAATAAAAGAAAATGTCAAATTACATATGCATCTCCCATTGTATATTTTATTAGACTATACTGCTCTGAATTAAAGAATTATTCTCTACTAAAATGCAAATTCTTCAATATGAGTATAGCAGTCCACTTTCCACTTCAAGGCCAATCTGTCAGCCTGTGACACATTTCCCATTTTGCTCCCTATGTCACTCCCTCAACCTTTTTTTGGCCTTTCAAGTTACTCTAATCTTAAGAACAAAGATTTCCCTGGAAGCTGTTCTCTCCTGACTTTTGTCTCCACCTACTTTGTTATTCAATTCATTGTATGCCTCCATTCCTCTCATTCAGCCACTGAAATCTGACCTCTCACTGATCCATGGCAAATGGTTCCCTCTGGCCTTATTGCCTCTTTCCCTTTCTAAAACTCTCTAGTTTTTTCTCCTCTCTCGTCTTATCTTCTCCAATCTCTTTAGCCCATCATAGCCTGAAACACTGAAATATTTTGACCATCTCTCTTGTCTCCTATCCCCAGATGGTGCCAAAGCCTTGAGCTACAGAACTAGCTCCACACATGACCCCTCCCTGCTTTGGCCTCTGCCAGCCCCTGTCTTGCCCACTCATTCTCCTCTCTTGTTCTCAGCTTACACTTGGTATCTGATAAGGTTTGGCTCTGTGTTCCCACCCAGATCTCATCCTGTAGCTCCCATAATTCCCACGTGTTGTTGGGGGGAACCTAGTTGGAGATGACTGAATCATGGAGATGAGTCTTTTTCATGCTGTTCTTGTGATAGTGAATGGATCTCATGGCATCTGATGGTTTTAAAAATGGGAGTTGCCTTGCACAAGTTCTCTTTGCCTGCTACCATCTATGTAAAATGTGACTTGCTCCTCCTTGCCTTCTGCTATGATCGTGAGGCCTCCCCTAACATGTGGAACCGTAAGTCCAGTAAACCACTTTCTTTTGTAAATTGCCCAGTCTTGGGTATGTCTTTATCAGCAGCATAAAAAATGGACAAATACAGTAAATTGGTACCAGTTGAGTGGGACATTGCTGAAAATATAACTGAAAATGTGGAAGCTACTTTGGAACTGGAGAACAGGCAGAGAGTGGAACAGTTTTGAGAGCTCAGAAGATGACAGGAAAAGGTGGAAAAGTTTGGAACTTCTAAGAGGCTTGTTGAATGGCTTTGACAAAAATGCTGATAGTGATACGAACAATAAGTTCTAGACTGAGGTGGCCTCAGATGGAGATGGGGAGCTAGCTGGGAACTGGAGCAAACGTGACTCTTGTTATGTTTTAGCAAAAAGACTGGTGGCATTTTGTCCCTGCCTTAGAGATTTGTGGAACTTTGAACTTGAGGAGATGATTTAGGGTATATGGCAGAAGAAATTTCTAATCAGCAAAGTATTCAAGATATGACTTGGGTACTGTTAGAGGCATTCAGTTTTATAGGGGAAGCAGAGCATAAACGTTTGGAAAATTTGCAGGCTGACAATGCAATAGAAAAGAAAATCCCATTTTCTGAGAGGAATTCCAAGCCAGCTGCAGAAATTTGCATAAGTAATGAGAAATCGAATGTTGATTTCCAACACGATGGGGAGACTGTGTCCAGGGCACAATCAGAGGTCTTCACAGTAGCCTTTCTCATCACAGACCCACAGGCTCAAGAGGAAAAGGTGGTTTCATGGGCTGGGCCCAGGGCCCCCATGCTGTGTGCAGCCTAGAGACTTGATGCCCTATGTCCCTGCTGCTCCAGCTGGGGCTGAAAAAAACCAATGTAGAACTTGGGTGGTGGCTTCAGAGGGTGCAAGCCTCAAGCCCTGGCAGCTTCCATGTGGTATTGAACCTATAAGTGCACAGAAGTCAATAATTGAAGTTTGGGAACCTCCACCTAGATTTCAGATTTATGGAAATGCCTAGATGCCCAGGCATAGGTTTGCTGCCAGGGCAAGGTCCTCATAGAGAACTTCTGCTAGGGCAGTGCAGAAGAAAAATGTGTGGTCAAAACATCCACACAGAGTCTCTACTGGAGTACTGCCTAGTGGGGCTGTGAGAAGAGGGTCACCATCCTCTAGACCCCAGAATCGTAGCTTCACTGACAGCTTGCACCGTGTGCCTGGAAAGCCACAGACACTCAATGCCTCCATAACCTCCCAGGACATATCTCTCCTTTCATAAGAACTGCAATTAAATAATTAAAGACTAATAAAGAAAAGAGAGAAGAATCAAATAAACATAATAAAAAATAATAAAGGGGATACCACCACTGATCCCACAGATATACAACTACCATCAGAGAATACTATAAACACCTCTACACAAATTAACTAGAAAATCTAGAAGAAATGGATAAATTCCCGGAAACATACACCCTCCCAAGACTAAAACAGGAAGAAGTTGAATCCCTGAATAAACCAATGACAAGTTCTGAAATTGAGGCAGTAATAGCCTACCAACCAAAAAAGGTCCGGGAACAGACGGATTCACAGCCGAATTCGACCAGAGGTACAAAGAAAAGCTGGTATCATTCTTTAAAACTATTCCAAACAATAGAAAAAGAGGGACTCTTCACCAGCTCATTCTATGACGCCAGCATCATCCTGATACCAAAACCTGGCAGAGAGACACACACACAAAATAAAATTCCAGGCCAATATTCCTGATGAACATTGATGCGAAAATAAAATATTGGCAAACTGAATCCAGCAGCACATCAAAAAGCTTATCCACCACAATCAAGTCAGCTTTATCCTTGGGATGCAACGCTGGTTCAACATATGGAAATCAATAAATGTAACCCATCACACAAACAGAACCAATGACAAAAACCACAGGATTATCTCAATAGATGCACACAAGGCCTTCAATAAAATTCAACACCTCTACATGCTAAAAACTCTCAATAAACTAAGCATTGATGGAACGTATCTCAAAATAATAAGAGCTATTTATGATGAACTCATAGACAATATCATACTGAACGGGCAAAAGCTGGAAGCATTCCCTTTGAAAACCCACACAAGACAAGGATGCCCTCTCTCACCACTCCTATTCAACATAGTATTGGAAGTTCTGGCTAGGGCAATCAGGAAGGAGAAAGAAATAAAGCGTAGTCAAATAGAAAGATAGGAAATCAAATTGTCTCTCTTTGCAGATGACATGATTGCATATTTAGAAAACACCATTGTCTCAGCCCACGAACTCCTTAAGCTGATAAGCAACTTCGGCAAATCTTAGCATAGAAAATCAATGTGAAAAAATCACAAATATTATTATACACCAATAACAGAGAGCTAAATCAGAGTGAACTCCCCTTCACAATTGCTACAAAGAGAATAAATACCTAGGAATAAAACTTACAAGGGATGTGAAGGACCTCTTCAAGGAGAACTACAAACCACTTCTCAAAGAAATAAGAGAGAACACAAACAAAAGGAAAAATATTCCATGCTCATGGATAGGAAGAATCTATATCATAAAAATGACATACTGCCCAAAGTTATTCATAGATTCAGTGCTGTCCCCATAAAGCCTCCACTGACTTTCTTCGAAGAATTTTTAAAAAACTACTTCAAATTTCATATAGAACCCAAAAAGAGCCCATATAGCCAAGACAATCCTAAGCAAAAAGAACAAAGCTGGAAGCTTCATACTACCTGACTTCAAACTATACTACAAGGCTAGAGTAACCAAAACATCCTGGTACTGGTACCAAAACAGATATATAGACCAATGGAATGAACAGAGGCTTCAGAAATAATATCACACATCTACAACCATGTGGTCTTCAGCAAACCTGATAAAAACAAGCTGTGGAAAAAGGAGTCCCTATTTAATAAATGGTTGTGGGAAAACTGGCTAGCCATGTGCAGAAAACTGAAGCTGGGCCTTTTCCTTACACCTTATAAAAAATTAACTCAAGATGGATTAGAGACTTAAACGTAAGACCTAAAACCATAAAAATCCTAGAAGAAAACCTAGGCAATACCATTCAGGACATAGGCATGGGGAAAGACTTCATGACTAAAACACCAAAAGCAATGGCAACAAAAACCAAAATTGACAAATGGGATCTAATTAAGCTAAAGAGCTTCTGTACAGAGAAAGAAACTATCATCAGAGTGAACAGGCGACCTACAGAATGGGAGAACATTTTTGCAATCTATCCATTTGACAAAGGACTAATATCCAGAATTTACATGGTACTTAAACAAATTTACAAGAAAAAAAACAACCCCATCAAAAAGTAGGTGAAGAATATAAACAGACACTTCTCAAAAGAAGACATTTATGCAGTCAGAAAGCCCATTATGACTGGTCAGTAGAGAAATGCAAATCAAAACCGCAATGAGATACCATATCATGCCAGTTAGAACAGCAATCGTTAAAAAGTCAGGAAAGGGGGATCGATCCAAAATGGCCATTTAGGAACAGCTCAGGATTGCAGCTCCCAGTGAAAGCGCAGAGGGTGAGTGGATGCTGCATTTTTATTGCCCACAGGCTAGGAAATTCCCAGGCGGAGAAGCTCCACAGGTCACCAGCGTGGCTGTTTCAGCCAGCGCGGCTGTGTCGGCCTGCGCAGCTGCTTTGCCCCATACAGCTGGTTTGTCAGCGCCCCAGCACAGCAGTTCTCCATACAAAATACACTGGTCCAGGTGCCCTTTTGGCTGGCGATCGGAGCCATGGGAAGCTGCCCATTCCTCTGTTTAAAAAAGGGACTGAACAGGGAACCAGGACAGTAGATTCCAGGGCAAAAAAAGTGCCACGAATCTCAGTGCCGCTGTTTAAACCAGCACAGTGAGTTGTCGCACGGGAAAAAACACACACTGCGGCGCCTCTTCAACAGGCGACTGGAACACCAACTTAAAAAAAAAAAAAAAAAAAAAGAAGGCTCTGAGGCAGGGAGCCAGTGATCAGGTTCGGCTGGTCCCACCCCCACAAAAGAACAGCAATCAGAAACTCTCTGGATTGAGAGTTTCACAGCAAGCGCAGCTTAACCCTGGACGGTCCAGCTGTGTGGGGGAGGGGCATCCGCCATTACCGAGGCACTCCACCAATAAGGAGGTAGTCCGCCATTGCTGAGGCAGCCTGCCATTGCCAAGGCAACCCGCCATTGCAGAGACAACCCTCCATTACAGAGAGAGTCTGCCAGTACAGAGGTGGAACACTGTTGCCGAGGCGGTTCTAACTACACCCATATAAACAGGAATGCAGGGAAGTTCACTCAGCAGCTGGGCGGAGCCCACGGCAGCTCAGCAAAGCCTCTACAGGCAGGCAGTGACTAGGCTGCCTCCTTGCTGGGCAGAGCAGCTCTGAAGAAAAAAAAAGAAGGCAGCAGCACAACAAAAACTCATAAATAAAGCCCTAAATCCCTGGGACACAGCACCTGGGAACAAAAAGCAGTTTATGAGTTCTACTGCAGCAGACCTAAATGCACCTGCCCAGCAGCTCTGAATGAACAACGGAGCTCACACCTCAGCACTTGAGCTCCTATAAAGAACAGACTGTCTCCTCAAGAGGCTCCCTGACCCCTGTATATCCAAAGAGCCAACTCATAAAGGAGAGATCAGACTGACACTTGGCGGGTATCCTTCTGGGACAAAGATAGCAGAAAAAGAAAACTGGTAGCAACCATTACTGTTCAGCAGCTGCTGCAGGTGATCCCCAGGCAAGCAGGGCCTGGAGTGGACCTCAGCAGACCTACAGCAGAGGGGCCAGACTGTTAGAAGGAAAACTAAGAAACGGAAATAACCTCATCATCAACAAACAGAATGTCCACTCAGAGACCCAATCTGAAACCCAGTGACTACAAAGATGACAGATAGATAAATCCACAAAGATGGGAAGAAACCAGCACAAAAAGGATGAAAACACATGAAACCAGAACACCTCTCCTCCTATAAGGGACCACAACTCTTCACCAGCAAGGGAACAAGGTTGGATGGAGAACGAGTGTGATGAAATGACAGAATCAGACTTCAGAAGGTGGGTAGTAAGAAACTTCTGTGAACTTAAAGAACATGTTCTAACCCAATGCAAAGAAACTAAGAACCTTGAAAAAAGATTTGACAAAATGCTAACGAGAATGGACAAATTAGAAAGGAATATAAGTGAATTGATGGAGCTGAAAAACACCACACGAGAACTTCGTGAAGCATGCACAAGTATCAACAGCCAAATTGACCAAGCAGAAGAAAGGATATCAGAGGTCGAAGATCAATTCAATGAAATAAAATGGGAAGGCAAGAATAGAGATAAAAGGGTAAAAAGGAATGAACAAAGTCTCCAAGAAATGTTGGACTATCTGAAAAGACCTAATCTACTTTTGATAGGCGTGCCTGAATGCGACGAAGAGAATGAATCCAAGCTGGAAAATACTCTTCAGGATATTATCCAGGAAAAGTCCCCCAACCTAGCAGGACAGGCCAATATTCATGTCCAGGAAATACAGCGAACACCACAAAGATATTCCTCAAGAAGAGCAACAACAAGCCACATAATCGTCAGATTCACCAGGGTTGAAATGAAGGAGAAAATACTAAGGGCAGCAAGAGAGAAAGGTAAGGTTACCCACAAAGGGAAGCCCATCGGACTCACAGCAGATATCTCAGCAGAAACCCTACAAGTCAGAAGAGAGTGGGGGCCAATATTCAACGTCCTTAAAGAAAAGAACTTTCAACCCAGAAACTCCTATACAGCCAAACTGAGCTTCAAAGGGAAGGAAAAATAAAATCCTTTGTGAACATACAAGTACTCAGAGATTTCGTCACCACCAGGCCTGCTTTACAAGAGCTCCTGAAAGAGGCTCTACACATATAAAGGAACAACCAGTACTAGCCACTCCAAAAACATGCCAAATGGTAAAAAGCATCAACACATTGAAGAATCTGCATCAACTAATGAGCAAAACAGCCAGCTAGTACCAAAATGGCAGTATCAAATTCACGCATAACAATATTAACCCTAAATGTAAGTCGACTAAATGCCCAATCAAAAACACAGAATGGCAAATTTGATAAAAAGCCAAAACACATAGGTGTGCTGTATTCAGGAAACCCATCTCAAATACAAGGATACACAAAGGCTCAAAATAAAGGGAGGGAGGAAGATTTAACAAACAAATGGAGAGCAAAAAAAAGCAGGAGTTGCAATTCTCATCTCTGATAAATTAGATTTAAAGCAACAAAGATCAAAACAGACAAAGAAGGACATTACATAATGGTAAAAGGATCAATGCAACAAGAAGAGCTAACGATCCTAAATACATACACACCGAATACAGGAGCACCCAGATACTTAAGGCAAGTTCTTAATGACTTACAAAGAGACTTAGACTCCCACACAATTATAGTGGGAGGCTTTAACACCCCATTGTCAATATTAGACAGATCAACCAGACAGAAAATTAACAAGGATATCCAGGACCTGAACTCAGACCTGGACCAAGCAAACCTAATAGACATTTTCAGAACTCTCTACCACAAATCCACAGAATATACATTCTTCTCAGCACCACATCACACCTACTCTAAAATTGACCACATAATTGGGAGTAAATCACTCCTCAGCAAATGCAAAAGAACGGAAATCGTAACAAACAGTCTCTCAGACCACACTGCAATCAAGTTAGAATTCAAAAACTAACGCAGAACCACACAGCTTCATGAAAACTGAACAACTTGGTCTTGAATGTTCACTGGATAAACAATGAAATGAAGGCAGAAATAAAGATGTTCTTTGAAACCAACGAGAATGAAGACACAACATACCAGAATCTCTGGGACACATTTAAAGCAGTCTCTAGAGGAAAATATGTAGCAATAAGTGCCCACATGAGAAGCAAGGAGAGATCAAAAATTGACACCCTATCGTCAAAATTGAAAGAGCTAGAGGAGAAGTATCAAAAAAACTCAAAGTCTAGCAGAAGACAAGAAATAGCTAAGATCAGAGCAGAACTGAAGGAGATAGAGACACAAAAAAAACCCTTCAAAAAAATCAATAAATTCAGGAGATGGTTTTTTGAAAAGATCAACAAAATAGACAAACCACTAGCCAGATTAATAAAAAAGAAAAGGGAGAATAACCAAATTGATACAATAAAAAATGATAAAGGGGATATCACCACAGATTTCACAGAAATTAAAACCATCATCAGAGATTATTACAAACAACTCTATGCACATAAACTAGTAAACCTGGAAGAAATGGATAAATTCCTGGACACTTGCCCCCTTCCAAGCCTAAACCAGGAAGAAGCCAAAACCCTGAACAGACCCATAACAAGGTCTGAAGTTGAGGCAGCAATTAAGAGCTTACCACTCAAAAAAAGCCCAGGTCCAGACGGGTTCACAGCCAAATTCTACCAGACATACAAAGAGGAGCTGGTATCATTCCTTCTGAAACTATTCCAAACAATACAAAAAGAGGGAATTCTTCCCAAATCATTTTATGAGACCAACATCATCCTGATATCAAAACCCAGCAGAGACTCAACAAGAAAAGAAAACTACAGGCCAATATCCATGATGAACATAGACGCAAAAATCTTCAATAAAACACTGGCAAGCCGATTGCAACAGCACATCAAAAAGCTTATCCACCATGATCAAGTAGGCTTCATCCCAGGGATGCAAGGCTGGTTCAACATACCCAAGTCTATAAACGTAATTCACCAAATAAACAGAACCAAAGACAAACACCACATGATTATCTCAATTGATGCAGAGAAGGCCTTTGAAAAAATTCAACAGCCCTGTATGCTAAAAACCCTCTATAAGCTAGGTATTGATGGAACGTATCTCAAAATAATAAAAGCTATTTACGACAAACCAACAGCCAATATCATATTGAATGGGCAAAAACTGGAAGCATTCCCCTTGAAATCTGGCACCAGACAAGGATGCCCTCTCTCACCACTCCTATTCAATATATTACTGGAAGTTCTAGCCAGAGCAATCAGGCAAGAAAAAGAAATAAAAGGTATTCAAACAGGGAAGGAGGAAGTCAAATTGTCTCTATTTGCAGACGACATGATTGTATATCTAGAAGACCCCATCATCTCAGCCCAAAACCTCCTGAAACTGATAAGCAAGTTCAGCAAAGTCTCAGGATACAAAATCAATGTGCAAAAATCACATGCATTCCTAGACAGCAATAACAGACTTAAAGAGAGCCAAACAAGAACGAACTGCCATTCACAATTACCACAAATAGAATAAAATACCTAGGAATACAACTAACAAGGAACGTAAAGGACCTCTCCAAGGAGAACTGCAAGCCACTGCTCAACGAAATACGAGAGGACACAAACAGAGGGAGAATCATTCCATATTCATTGTTAGGAAGAATCAATATCTTGAAAAGTAATTTACAGATTCAACACTATCCACATCAAGCTACCAATGACCTTCTTCATAGAACTGGAAAAAAACACCTTAAACTTCATATGGAACCAAAAGAGAGCCCGCATAGCCAAGTCAATTCTAAGCAAAAAGAACAAAGCAGGAGGCATCACACTGCCAGACTTGAAACTATACTACAAGGCTACAGTAATCAAAAGAGCATGGTACTGGTACCAAAACAGAGATATAGACCAATGGAACAGACAGGGGTCTCAGAGGCAACACAACATATCTGCAACCATCCGGTCTTTGACAAACCTGACAAAAACAAGCAATGGGGAAAGGATTTCCTGTTTAATAAATGGTGTTGGGAAAACTGGCTAGCCATGTGCAGAAAGCAGAAACTGGACCCCTTCCTGACATCTTATACTAAAATTAACTCCAGATGGATTAAAGACTTAAACATAAGGCCTAACACCATAAAAACCCTAGAAGAAAATATAGGCAAAACCATTCAGGACATAGGTGTAGGCAAGGACTTCATGACCAAAACACCAAAAGCATTGACAACAAAAGCCAAAATAGACAAATGGGACCTAATCAAACTCCACAGCTTCTGCATGGCAAAAGAAACAGTCATTAGAGTGAACTGGCAACCAACAGAATGGGAAAAAGTTTTTGCAGTTTACCCATCTGACAAAGGGCTGATATCCAGAATTTACAAAGAACTAAAACAGTTTTACAGTAAAAAAAACAAACAAGCCCATTCAAAAGTGGGCAAAGGATATGAACAGATACTTTACAAAAGAAGACATATGTGAGGCCAAGAAACATATGAAAAAATGCTCATTATCACTGGTCATCAGAAAAATGCAAATCAAAACTGCATTGAGATACCATCTCATGCCAGTTAGAATGGCGATCATTAAAAAATCTGGAGACAACAGATGCTGGAGAGGATGTGGAGAAATAGGAACACTTTTACACTGTTGGTGGGAGTGTAAATTAGTTCAACCATTGTGGAAGACAGTGTGGTGATTCCTTAAGGAACTAGAAATAGAAATTCCATTTGACGCAGTAATCCCATTACTGGGTATATATCCAAAGGATTATAAATCATTCTACTATAAGGACACGTGCACACAAATGTTCATTGCAGCACTGTTTACAATAGCAAAGACCTGGAACCAACCCACATGCCTATCAATGATAGACTGGACAGGGAAAATGTGGCACATATATACCATGGAATATTATGCAGCCATCAAAAACGATGAGTTCGTGTCCTCTGTAGGGACATGGATGAACCTGGAAACCATCATTCTCAGCAAACTGACAGAAGAGCAGAAGATCAAACACCGCATGTTCTCACTCATAGGTGGGTGTTGAACAATGACATGGACACAGGGAGGGAAGCACTACACACTGGGGTCTGTTGGGGGGAAATATGGGAGGGACCGTGGGGGATGGGGAGTTGGGGAGAGAGAGCAAGGGGAGAGTTGCCAGATGTAGGTGATGGGGAGGTAGGCAGCAAATCACAATGCCACGTGTGTACCTATGCAACAATCTTGCATGTTCTTAACATATACCCCAAAACCTAAAATGCAATAAAATAAATGGAATAAAAAAATAAAAAATAAAAAATAAAAATTTTATGTTAACAATTAAAAAAAAAGTCAGGAAACAACAGATGCTGGAGAGAATGTGGAGAAATAGGAACACTTTTCACTGTTGTTGGGAGTGTAAATTAGTTCAACCATTGTGGAAGACAGTGTAGTGATTCCTCAAGGATGTGGAGACAGAAATATTATTTGACCCAGCAATCCCATTATTGGATATGTACACAAAGGATTATAATTTATTCTACTATAAACACACATGCACATGTATGTTAAATGAAACACTATTTACAATTGCGAAGACTTGGAACCAATCCAAAAGCCCATCAACGATAGACTGGATAAAGAAAAGACGTCACATATACATTGTGGAATACTATGCAGCCATAAAAAAGGATGAGTTCATGTCCTTTTCAGGGACATGGATGAAGCTGGAAACCATCATTCTCAGCAAGCTAACACAGGAACAGAAAACCAAACACCACATGTTCTTACTCATAAATGGGAGCTGAACAATGAGAACACATGGATACAGGGAGGGGAACATCACACACTGGGGCCAGTCAGGGGGTGGGGGGCTAGGAAAGGGATAGCATTAGGAGAAATATCTAATGTAGATGATGGGTTGATGGGTGCAGAAAACTACCATGGCACGTGTATATCTATGTAACAAACCTGCACATTCTGCACACATATCCCAGAACTTAAAGTAAAGGAAAGAAGGAAGGAAGGAAGGAAGGAAGGAAGGAAGGAAGGAAGGAAGGGCCAGGCTGGATTTTGGATACAGATTGTGGCAGTTTAGAAAAGAGAGAAAGTGGGTCAAGGGAGAAGATGACTGTTACCTTCCAAAGTTCCACAGTATTAGTTGCTATGTATCTCCCTCAGTTTGAAGACGAAAATAACAATTAGATTGAGACTTGTCTTCAAAATAATTTCTGTCAAAATGTTCAATTATTTAGCACAGACAGTTATTTGTTCCCTAAGTATGGCATTATAGTTCACAATTTAAGTAAGATAGTAATGAATCGCTTTAAAAATGGGTTTTAAAACTCAGTGTTCTTCCAATTAGAACACGTGGACACAGAGAGGGGAGCATCACATACTGCGGTCAGTTGGGGTGGGGTAGGCGAGGGACAGTGAGGGATAGGTGGGGTGGGGAGGGATAACAAGGGGAGAAATACCAGATATAGGTAATGGGGATGAAGGCAGCAAACCACCGTTCCGTTTATGTACCTATGCAACAATCCTGCATGATCTGCGCATGTACCCCAGATCCTAAAGTACGATTAAAAAAAAAAAATAAAAAAAAAAAAAACGCAGTGTTCTTCGACGTGGCCAAAGTTGGCTAAGAGGTTCAAAACAAAATCACTTATTAGTTAAAGAAAGCTCAATAGTTAAAGAAAAACTAAAATTAACAAATTCATCAGGAATCAAATAAGTTTTAAAACCTTTTATTTCATCTTCACTTCCTGAGAATAAGATGGGATTTTTAGTAGCCCTGGTCGTCTTTGAAGGTAATGAAAAGTCATAACAATTAACATCCATATAGTCTCAGAATTCTAAATCTAATTTTAGTAAGAGTCAACTAATTCTTTTTTAACCCAATAATATTGAACTATAATCACTGTCTCTTCTTTGGTTATGAGAAACAGAACATCTGACCCAAGGGTCTCTGAGGGTAACTGGGAGATCAGGCCTCACTAATGGAGCCACCCCTGTATGTTCTTTTTATTACATATGCATTTGTCTACATTTTCGTTTGGTTCATGACATTCAGCATCCTTACATCTTTACTAGTTATCCCTGCTCAGTCCTTCTTGGCTAAAAGAGAACTTTCCCAAATCTTATAGTTTCTTCCTTATGTTATTCTTATGCTATTTTATAGCCATTTATTTTCAGTTGTTGGTGTTAATGCATTATCTTATCTACTGTTCTGGAAACAAAGTTTTCCTCAACAGTTTTTGAAGGAAAGCCTTACATTTTACACATCTTTGCATTTTCCTTAATGCTTTGCAGTAACTTGTATACTGTCTCATAATATTTGTTGGAAAATAAAAGGGATTTACATTTAATATAATGTGCTCACTGTAAGATTGGTCTCATTATTTAGCTATGATCCATGCCTTTTGCATTCAAAGTTGATGCCTCTGATCTGTATCTTTTATATAACCTGTGCCATGGTGATGGACTCCCAGTTTCTCAGCAGTTTCAAGACTAATGAAATGCATCTACAGAACCCTGGCCTGGGTCAGCAGTGTGAAGAGATCACAGCCAAAATGCATAGACCACACTCAACCTTTTTTCTCATCAGTTCCTGTTCAGAAGACCATATAGTAAGAGCAGATAGTAAGAGGATGGTGGCCTCTAGAATGGAAGGTCACTACTTTTAAGAGAGAGAGTTTATTGTGCAAGTTCAAAATTATTTTACTCAGTTAATTTTTTTTGAGGAGGAGGAAGATTAGGAGGAAAAAATCAGTTAAAATCTTTATGAGGGAAAGTACCAAAGCATCTATTTTTGATGGTCAGTGTGAATATAGCTTTTCAAAAATATACGTTGTTAGACTGCCCATTAACCAATGAAATTTAAAAATTAGATTTTATCAAAATAAACATTCATAAACAAGAGTTTTCAAGAGAAGCCTACTCAAGGAAGATACATTCTCTCCAAGCAGAAAAATTTTTTCCAAAATAACTGCTAATGAATCTGACTCTATTATTATCACTATTTTTAAAATGTCAAGTGACCTCTGCAAATAGTCTTCCTGGTGGTTCTGAATGAATCACTTGCTAGTAATGCAATTTAATATTTCCCATTGAAGAAGAGTCCACGAGACCATCTGACTTGCTTAAAACCTGTCATAGTATGTGTCTTCGTATTGCAAGAAACCTCGCAGAATGTGCCTGATGTGCTGAGAAAGGCCTAGTTTTGTAAATAACATCCCTGAAGTCTGATCCGAAAGTGCTCTCTTCCTGATTTCATCAATAAGGTTACTATGTGACTTTAAAAAATTCCACTGCTCTAGGAAAACTTGTGTTTCCTTTTATGCCCAGATTTAGTAGGTTTTTCAAAGCCCTTCTTATTAAGAAAAGTTGTGGCTGGAAAAATGGATAAGTAGTTACAACTATTCCAGGAAGCTATAAATATTCTGGTTTAAAGCATTTAAGAAATTATTCTCTCCTTTATTGTCTCCCAGGGCCTGCCTACAACCGGGTGCTGCCCTCCCAAAGTGAAGTGGATGGTCCTAAATGATCATAGGTGGGTTTTAAAAAATAAACACAAAATTAGTTTCACACCTACTTAGACAGCTTAGAATTTTAATGTGTGAAGTATGCCAGGACTCTGCAGTGAAATAAAGCTTTGCATTCAAACTGATGTCAGCCAATCAGAACACAGTAGAGAGTGCTGCCCATTTCGTAATTAGGGAGCATTACTCCAAGTTCTAGATTTTACTTATTAATGAATAAAGTATTTCTTGACCCACTTTTGCCATTTATTCATAAGGACCTTGTTTTCAAAAAGTGTTAAAATAGCATGAAGGCCCTGATTTATGCCCACCAAATCCAGGAAATTCAAAGTTAATCCTCGGAACTATTTGTGTCTCATTTTGCAGTAAACATTCTATATAAAACTGGGCTCTGTTTGAGAACAACACAGAAGAAAGAGTCCAGGGCAGATTTTCCTGCAAGTTTGACTTTTTCTGCCTCAATGCTTTATGTTGTATTCTAACATATTTTTTATTTTATTTCTCTTTCTACAATAACATTACTTCATTCATGTTATTGCCTATCATTGGATATATCCTTATATACTCATAGACCTTCATCAGATAGATAAGAACTGGCCACATTGACTGAGCCACAGTTCCATGGGGGTGAAAACTCTCAAACTCTAAGAGATACCAGTTTAAAAATGCTCCTCTTGTTCTCTTCCTCAGACCTTCTCTCCCTGGATGCCAGATATGGAGGAAAGTTCTTAGTGAAAATAAAACATATCAAAACCAATTGGAACATGATTCAGGAAACCAAAATTTGTGTTTCCCTCCCTGGAAATGTCCTCTGGCATTCTCTGTCTGTCAAATTTGTACTCATTCTTTAACTTGTATTCTACCTTTTTAGGCAGATTATCCCTGCCTTTGGCTTCCAGTGTCTCCCAGTCTGACATGAGTGGGGAAGATTCAGGTCTCTGAGTTCTCCTACAATTCTGAGATGCTGCCTTTTTATGATTTACCAAGTACACAGTGATTTTCCAGCTATGAACTGCAAGAATTTTCTTCTAACCCATTCATTTGCTACTTAACATTTGCTGACTTATACTAGTTCAATTGCCAGCCTTGTCATATGCTGCGAGACCTTAATCTCTAAGCCTGTTTCCTCATCCATAAAATGTGGGTCATAATGGTATGTGGCATTCATTATATTTGTTTGAAGGATTACAGGAGAGAACACATGTAAATAACTCACCACAGTGGCTGGCAATTATTAAATGCTCAGTAAATATCAGCCACTTCTAGCTACTTTTTCTTGTGTAACTTGTCATATCAAATGTAGTCACAAGCTACTTAAGGTTGAGAATGAGTGTGTTTGCTTGTATCCCCCATCTTGCTTATTACAATGTCCTAAACATAATAGGAATTCAACAGTGTTGTGTTGATCTCTTGATTGTTATAGTTTTCTGTCTGATTAACCATCCAGTACCTAGTTTTTCTATGAAGATACAACTTCTGCCAACTTAACTCTTAAAACTGTATGATGATAATGACCCATGACTGTCTTACTCCATTTAGTGTTGCTATAAAGGAATACCTGAGGTTGGATAACTTATAAAGAAAAAAGGTTGATTTCGCTCATGGTTCTCCTGACTGGAAGGTTAAGGAGTAGGCATCTTATGTGGCCCTCAAGTTGCTTCCATTCACAGCCAAAAGTGAAGAGGAGCTGGCATGTGCAGAGATCACATGGTGAGAGAGGAAGCAAGGGAAAGGGAGGTGGGGTGCCAGACCCTTTGTAACAATTAGCTCTCATGGGAACTAACAGAACAAGAACTCCTGTACCCCCTATACCCCCAGCCCCTGGGAGGGGCTTGACCTATTCATGAGGGCTCTGCCCCCATGACCCAAACATTTCACATTAGGTTACACCTCCAACATCCAGGATCAAATCTCAATGAAGTTTTGGGGGACAAACATGCAAACCATAGCAATGACAATATTCTAAATTGTTCACAGTTCTACAGCTATGTAAATAATTTTAAATAGTAGCTTAAAAGCAAGCACATACTAAAAATGGGCCCTGCCCTGCTGAAGTTGCACCCAAAACAGGCTGAGCTAAACTGAAGCTCAAGTATGGCTCCTTGGAAGTCCTTGTGTTCCTCCATTGCAATGGACATTTCAGCAGATATGAGTAAATTTGTGTGTTAATTTTTTGTTTCTGAGAAAGAGAAGCAGGAAGGGATGGAAAGAGAGTAATACGAACAAAGATACATAAAGGAAGAAAGAAGGAAAAGGAGAGAAAGCAAAAGTGAGAACAGCGAAAAAAGATGGAAGTGAGGGTGGTCTGAAAGGGAGAGGGTAAGGGAGAAGGTCATACGAGGAAGAAATGGGAGATATAGAGAGAAAAGGCTGATATAAAGAAAAAGGCTGTGGTTCTGAAATTGTAAAGAAAAGCCCATCTCCAATTCTAGAAGTGCAGCCTGCCCACCTGGCCTCAAAAACATTAAGGGGAGGCAAGGGAATAACTTAAGAGAGGGTTTCACTCTAAAGCTGATTTGGCCAGAGATATCTTTAAGTTACTATTATTTAATCGAGATGGCTGTCATGGAACAGAAGATGATGGGTTCTCAGGCCAAAGGAACTAAATTAAATCTTATTTCTAGTCCGACTTTTTGTAGGGGCCTTTTCACAACTCTGAGGAGCACATTTGTGGAGCACACATATGTTTTTTAAAGTTGATTTTCTTACCAGGTGCTTTTTTTTCTCTTTTCACACAACAAAAATTTCTAAAATTCCAAATGCTTTGAAAGAAAAAGATTGCTGCAATGACTTTCCTAGCTGGCTGGGTAAGCTTCCAGAAGAGCCAGCATTATTTCACATGGAACTTTCAATAATCCACATCAACATCTTCTGGGTTGCTGAATAGTTTGCTTTTTGGCTGACTAAAGAATATAGTCCTCTAAACCAAACCATGGCCCCACTGGAAAAACCAATCAGACACCAGGTTTAAAACCCAAAAAGTAACATGAATGGTCCTCTGTGAATTTGAGGTAAAAGGTGGTGTTGTTAAGAATTACCTAACCTTCCAGGCAGATCTGGATATGCAGAAATTGATTAACACACTGGAGTCCAATTCCACCTACATTTTGGGAAAACATTCTACTTTGCATCTGCATTAGTGGCTCATCTCTGTGAGTTTAGGAATTTTCAGTGAGAATTAAATCTGTTTTGTAGGGGAGACATTAGCAAAGATATCTATAAGATGTAATTTTCAAGGTAAAAACTATTAGGAGTGGGGTTTTTTGGTTTTAACTGTAAATGTAATCAGCAAGCCTAGTGATGACTACTTCTCTGACAGGCACTCAGATTTACTTGAATGCCTTAGCTCCCACAAGGGAAGAAATCATTTCCTATGAATTCCAAGTCCTGCAGGTTACTGAAATGTAGCCATTTCCTAGTCGTGCTAAGCACCCTCCCTGACTATCTCTGCAAGGGCCACATTCCTCTGCTGTGTAACTGTGGACATCCCTGGCTTGTTTCCATGGAAGCGCATAGCAGGAGACTCTTGTGCCTGGGTACTGGGCCAAGAACTTCTCAGTCTTAGAAAACATATTGGCCTCTATAATTTCAGTGCTATTTGGAAACAGATACTTCACTTTTTAAGGAGTTCTCTTCTGAAGTGTGCAGCTATGTTATGATTTAAGTCATGCCCTATCATAAGATGGAAAAACAGAAAACTACAAGGGTTAGAAAGGTGGAATTTATGTAAACCTTCCCATATGTGTTTTCATTGCATGACTGTGGAACACTTTGACATTCTGAAACCAGGGCTATTTGAGACTCTATGGTGTCCTGGACTCTGATGGGTTCCGTTTAAATCACAACTCTACCACTTCTAGCTGGGTGAACTTGGGTTAGTTTCTTGACTTCTCTGAATCTGTTTCCTCATTTGTATAATGGAGATTTAAAAAAAAAATTCCTAATCTTAAGGGTGTTATAAGAATTAAATGATATAATGTATATAAAAGGCCTAGCATAGAGGAAATCGTCAATAACTGTCTCATCTGATGCAAGGTCAAGGTAGTTAACCGACTTGGTAACAAAAGATAGTATTATGGAAACTAAAATTCGTGTTTTCTAACTTGTTTAGTGGCCTGTTAAACTAAATCACCTCCTTACCAAGTGGCTGTTTTTCTCTAAAGATTTTTTTGAAAAGTTAATTCTCTTGCCATGTTACAGTCAGTTGGCTAAAGAATGTAATGTTTTCCCAGGACAGGAGTATTCTGATGTACCCATGTTAATTTGGGAAAGTTCATGTTTATAAAAAAAATAAAAAGCATTTGTCTGTCATCATTTTGCCTTTGCTTGCTCCTTGAATTTTTTAATCTAGCCCTAACAAGCCCATGGCTGTCTATTTCCCTCACAAAATTTTGTTCTGATTCTCTTCCAGCCCTACTTCTCCTTCAGAGTTCAGCTCAACAATTTATTAGCACATCCCTGATTAATCCCACCCTTATTTCCCTCAAAATGCATGGAATTTATGTTCTGTAAGAAACAATTTTACATTTAATTATATCCTACTTATCATTCTCATTTGTTTGTATATTAATTTTATCTCCAGCTAAATAGTAAATTCTTGTAGTGCAAAGACCATTTCCTCTATGTTTCCCCATAATTCCCAACCTAGCATTCACCACAGAATTGGGTTGAATAAATACCTCTATTTATTAAATTGATAATTGAAATGGTTTTGTCACAATCACCATTTACCTTTACAGAGGGCTCACAAATGAAGCTCCAGTCATGGCAATATTTTGTTTGGTGCTTGATTCTCCCAGCTTGGCCTTTAACCTGCAGCTACCATCTATTACTATCCTAGCATTACCAACAATGGGACTCAAGTGTGTTTCCCATTCCCCAGACCTGGCTTGGTACTTTCTTCAGTTCAGTCCTCACGGGAAAGATATGTGGCAGCCAGATATATAATATGTGACTTTTATTGTAAGAAATAGAAGGAGTCAAAGCAGAACATGTCACTAAGGCCCCAGGTAGATGCCTTGGAGCTCAACTTCAAATTGACTGTAATGCATCTGTGGAATAAAGAGAAGCGGCATGAGTAGGCAAACTTAAAATACACATGAACTACGTGGTGGTGCGGATGTTGAGGTGCATTCGTACTGAAGGGAAGTGAGCCGTCATGTAATCTATGCCATAAAGTGCATAAGCCAAAAAATAAAATTATTAAAAGATAGTGGCATTTAACACTTTGTACTACTAGAAATGCTTCTAGTTTTGTTTCTATGTAAACAAATGTATTACCCTCTTTTAGAAATTAGAATCGATATGTAATGCATTTAGCATTTATACATTTATTTCAATTAATGATTTATTATGATTATTTTTGTTATTCTATATTTTTCTATGATTACTCTTAACTAGTAGATAGTATTTCATTGTGGCAACAAATTTTCATAAATTTTCTACTTTATGCTATTATTAGTTATCCTGAGATGTCAATTTATAGCTAAAACCTTTATGTATAGATTATTACATCCTTAGAATAAATTTTCTGTCATGGAATTTGTGCTACCATCAATTCTTACTCTCTTAACTCTGTATCTTTTCTCCACTCACTGGTCCATTTCTGATCTTTGTGCTGAGTATCTTCCATTTAACTCTTCAGACCCAATTCTTGTGCTGTTTGTGTGTCTCAGAAGGTGGATCTGCAAGAGCTTCATTAACAAACTCCCTGGCCCTCTTGCTTTTGCTTGGGTTTCGCCACCAAGGCATGATGCAAAGCTTGGAGGATAGAGAGAGGACAATGAAGTTGGGGTGCTGACTCTGCTTTTCTGGAGCTTTGCTATGGGCTGACTCCTCTGCTGTGTATCCTCTACTGTGCACCACCAGTCCTGCCAGGGAGTTCTGTCCACCAGCTCTTCTCCCTGCTGTCTCCAGGTCCCAGCTATGGCGCCCTCCCCTCACGCATCTGGTCTAGGGTAGCAACAGAGCCCAATGTTAGGTGGCACCAGGGAAGTGCACTGTCCTTTGGGGGTTCTCTACTCTCTGTTAAAACATTTGTACACTGTCCATTTATTAACATACCAAATTATCTGAGTGTGCCATCAGTTCATGGCCATGCCACTGATGGAGTGGCATGGCCACTCCATTTACAGCAAATCCCTTCAAGTTGAGTTTTCATTATTTACTGTCACAGTCTCTCTTCTTTTTCTATGCTTCTGTCCTATCATAATCACAAAACAGCAATGCACCCCACATTGCTAAGTCCAAAGTACAGACTTCAGTCCTCACCTTTCTTAAGCTATCAGCACTATTTGGCCTTTCCTTACTGAAACACTTTTTGGTTACTTCACTGCTAGAACATCGTCTGTAGCTCTCCACTATCCCTTTGCTGGTTCTTCCTAATCTTCCTAACCTCTAGCACTGAAGTGGTAAGTACCCCAGGCTTCAGACCTCTTATCTTCGCTATTTATACTTATTCTTGGTGATTTTCTTTCTTGCCATGGCTTTAACTATCAATCATTTGTATACCAACTACTTCTAAATTTATATATCCAGTTTGTACCTCTTCCCTAAACTCCAGACTCACATGCCCAACTGCTTACTCAACTTCTCAACCAAAAGTTCTCTCTGCTTTCACCAATGTAAACCAAACACTTGAATTTTTTTTACCTGCAAATGTGTAAATGGAAACTTCATTTGTCTCATATCTTAGGTCAAAAACTCCGGAGCCATCTTTCTCTTTCTCCCTTGTCATATATATGTCCAGTCTCTCAGGAGATCCTGTTGACCGACATCAAGATGGACAGAAATCCAATGGCTTCTCATCAGCTCTCTACTGTCATCCCTCACCTAGATGACAGAAAGACTTCTGAACTGGTCTCCTGATTTTTACATTTGTTTGTCTGCTCCTCCAACAATCTGGTTGCTTTTTAGAGCAACCAGATTTTGTAATCCATCTGTTCAAAACCCCAGTGGATTCTCATCTCATTCAGAATAATGCCAAGGTCTTTCCAATGACCTGCAAGGTCCCAAAAAATCTTGCCTCTTGGTATCTCTCTATTCTTATCTTATGCCACTCTCCTCCTCACAAATTGTGCTTGCTAGCCCTTAAACACACCAAGCACCCTCTTCTGGAATGTTTATATGTTCTTCCACTCAGTATTCAGAGATTACTTTCTGAATTTCTTTAAGTCTTTGCTTAAATATCATGCTACCAGAGAGACTTGTCTTGAAAAGCACAAAACTAACTACATCTGTCATTCCCATTCCCTTAATCCGTTCCTGTTTTTATAGCAGTGATCACCACTTGATATATTTTATGTGCATTTTTAATGCCCTTAAAGCCTTTTCCTTGTCCCTAAAATTCAGCTCATTGACAGCAAGAGTGTGTTTGTTCTCTACTATAACCCAAGCACTTAAAACTGTGCCTAGCACCATCGCAGGCACCTTGGAAACACATTTAATGAATAAACAAATGAATAAAATGTTATGCATTATGTATTTCTTTCCCTTTAAATGCTCATTATGGAAATGCAAAAACATATGCAAATTACAGAAAATTGTTAAATGCATTTTCACTTCAACAGTTATTAATATATGATCAATATTGGTTTATTCTTCCTACCCTATTTTCCTCTTATGTCTTACTAGATAGTTTTAAAGCAAACCCTTGATGGCATGTCATTTCATCTGTAAAGTATGTGTATATTTTTAATTGTTCTTCAAAAATTTATGCAATTTATATTCACTGTGAGCCGTGTTTAAGACGTCCATTTTCCTACCTCCTTCTTATACTAGTAGGCATGATCATATAAAAATCTTTGTTAAGTTTATTGATAAAATTTATCTCATTTTATTTTTGAATTTAAAAGAACACTGAGAAAAAAGTTCTTGAAGTGTGACATAATATCCTCTTCTTTACCTCTGCAGCCTTTCACAATTCCAAGAAGTGAATAAAAATTATATTAACTTGTATAATTGTTAAGATTAGAATGTTTTTCTTAATCATCTCAGCACATATTACTAGATGGAACATAAAAAACAATTAAAAAAAAACAACCTTATTTGATTGCAGCTGGGTGAGAAGCGGGCCTGGAGTGAATAGAGAAATGGCTGAGAAAAAAATAAATCACATGTTCCTAGCCAGTATCTTTTTCAGTTGGTCACCCCAATAGATAACCCCTAAAAAAAAAAAAAAAAAACTTTCTGGAGACTTTGCTCAATCTTTGAAACCACCCTCCAATGCTGGAGGAAGAAAGCCAGTTCAAGGTGCCCCTGGGCTCTCTTCTGCTGTGGGACTGGAGACAGACTGCATCCTGGCAGGGCCAGGCTGGTCTGTGTTGGGAGGCTCAGGTTGGCGGTTCTGGCAGTTACACAGAACAGCTCTGTAGCTCTCTCTGGAGAAAGCCTTCTGTTCTCCAAAGTGTTAGCATATTAAGCCTCCAGCCACATGGAATAGGATGGGGAGGGGTTTGGAAAAGAAAATGTGAAGACAAATGGGGATATTTAAAAGCAGAAAAGAAAATCTAGTGCTCAGAACAGCATTCTTTAACTTAGTCTAGCTATAAATTTTCTCTCTTGTTGATTTCCTGACTTGGAAAGAACCCATTAATGAAGGGAAAAAAAACACAGGCTGGAAGCTCAACTGTGACTTTTTAAAATGGTAAACCTGGTACCATTCATATCTGTGAGACGTGAAAGGAAGATTTGAAAACCTCATTTTGTCACTTTACCAAAAGACTTGAGCAACCTATTCAAAAGTCACAAAAATAAATTTAAAATCTGGGTGGAGGCTGTGGAAGTGCTTCCCTTGCCTTTTTCTCCCACTCGTTTTACCAGTGGAGCCTGAAGCTTCTCAGTTCATTGTCACATTTACCTCCAACCCTTCTCTGCCAAGAATCTGATGGTTGAGTTTCCGGTTAGTTTGGGAGTGGGGCAGATCCTTGCTGTAACTTGCTGAGACTCATCCAACTAGATTTCTGGGAGGGAAATTGATTCCTTTTTCTCACTGAGAGGTGTAACAACAGGCCAACAATGTCTACACTCCATGTAGATAGACACTCACTAGACCATGGACTGACTCCGTTATCAATCAATGTACAAATTATTTGGAGGTGAAAAATGGAAGCAGAGATCTGCAAGGAATAAGGTCTTCCTAGGCTGGTCCTTTCTTCAGATTCCTGGGAGGGCTTCTGGTATTTCCAAGTTGCTGCTTATCTGAAGTTCTTGCCTACCACAGTTCTGGAGGGCAGGCCCAAGCAGAGGGGACTTTCCCTAAGTGTTCCAGAGACCCTCAGAAACTTCTAGCCATAGCTCACATTAAAAGTCCTTAGACCAGTCGTCAAGGGTACCAGTGCAGAGTCCCTTAGGAACATAAATCTGATTAGCATCATAATTGATGGTCTCCTAGCCTCTCTATCAGCACCCTAGACTTATGCAGGAGGGACATTGATCTACCAAATCTTCCTTGGCTGAAGATGAGTAGGCACAATTCCCAAAAGAGTTATTTCCATGGCTTCTTGGTGATAAAGCAAGAGTAAGAAGGAACCAAGGATAACCCTCATGTGTCAAGTGGAGCTCCATGTTCTGTGTAAATGTCCTCTTCCTGGTATGTTTGTTCCTGAGTGCCAATTTACACTCTCTCACTTCTTTCAACCTCACTATCTTCGATGACACATCTTCCCACTCCTGAAGACTCATGTTTGATTTTGTTGCTAATACTAGTTTAGTATTATTAACATTTTTATTTCATCTGCAGTGGCAAAATCTGATTTTCATAACTTAAGAACATGGCTCATACAAATATGCAATGAACATGTTCAAAATGTATTCAACTCATTAATTAATGAGGGAACAAGTAGATATAAAGTTATTTCAAACAAAACATTTTGAGGAACTATTTATAGGCAATTTTTAAAATAATATTAGAAAAATATTATCGTCAGTTTAAACACAAAACCACTTAATATCCCACCAGGCAATAAATTATTGCTTATCTTTTTCAACCAGATAAAAATTATTCACATCTCTATTGAACAAAAACTACTAGTAAAGACACAACTACTAGTAAACACATAATTAGTATATGGGCACTAATCAACGGTAAATGGCAAAGTCAAACAGAGGTACATCAGCTTACAAAATCAAAAAATTGAAGGTTGTGCCTAATATATACATTAAAAGACAATGCAGCTGTCCTCTGGACCTTATTTATAGGTTTTAGATAATTTTTCTTTATAGTAGGAATGTAAGTCCTAATACTATGCTGTTATTCCAATCCATTTTATACGTTTCTGACAAGACATAAGAAGCCTCTTTAGAATATATTTGTCCTTAGTCAAGGTACCAGAGCATCATATGTACTTGTTAACAGAAAAGAAGGAAAAACGTTTATCTGAAAGTATTTGCTAAAAGGCTCGTCTGTCATGCCAGGGACTAGGACTCATTAGCTGGAGGCCCCAGGGAAGATCATTAAGACAGAAAAGCTGAGTAATCAGGAACCATGGCTGATATGATCATGGCAAGCTAGAGATTGGGAAATTGATTTAAAAACTGAGATTAAGGAGCGTGCACAGTGGAAAGCCAAAAAGCAAAGCTTGAGGCTAGAGCAAGTCAGATGTCAATAGCCAAGATCTTAATGAGCCACAGGCCTCACAGGTCAGGAAAGATGAGGTAGGCAGATGGACAGGGTCAGAGCACTCAGATAGCCTACATCAGGGGCACGCTTCCCAGAAAGTTTTGGCCTCAGATTACACTTGACACTCCTCATCTACCCACACTAGAAAGGTTGCTTAACCCTGGGGCAGAGGACTCCATCCCAGGGTCACGTATTGCCCAGCTATATGGACTCCTCCACTGTTTCCATTGTTTAAAAGCTAGAGATATCTTTCGACAGCAAAAAATATATATATAAGAATAATATTTCCATATTCTGAGGGTCCTAATTCAACTGCCTATAGTTGTTTTTCAAATTAAATTCCCTGTAAAAAAGCTGAAATGGGGCTAGATGCCTCCAGATATTGATTTCTGATTTCTGAATCATTCCTAAGTTGTTATATCTTTGCCATTTATGGCAAGATGTGTATTACTGACATATCTCCCTGATATGGAAGAAAGTGTAATTCCAACTATTGCATGAACAAGAATCCTAAGTCTCTTTTGCTTGTATTAAGTGAAGGCCATACAAAAATTAATCAGTGTAATTAATCAGAATAGGAAGTTACCATGAGGAGCAGAGATCTTTTGGAGTGACTACCCAGAACATAATCATTTTTCTGAGTATTGTATCCCTTTCTCCATACAAAAGGGTTGACACTGGCTGTCGTGTTTATACTATATACACATATCACTTTGACAAAGCTGGTTGAACCAGGGTGGTACCTGAAACAAGTTAGGTCAATCGATGGTTCTATCTTGAGAACTTGGGACTGAGATTCAGGAATGCAAACTCTGACACCATTGGAAAGTGTATATGGTTGTAACTTTATTGTGTAATATGGTTGTCACTAGCCACATGTGGCATTTTGAGCTTAAGTTTAAATTAATTAAAAATTAAAAATTTTGAGCCTTAGCTCCCCCAGCCATATTTCAAGTGCTCAACAGACAAACGTGGCTAGTGACCTATCATGTTGAACAGAGTAAATTTGGAATAGAGCAAATTTTTCCCTCACTATAGAAATTTTTTGGATATCTTCAATCTATCACATGCTGGAAGAAGTAGAGAAAACCTGTAAGCAGGTACAGAGAAAGAAAGTACATGTGCAGACAGAAGTGAAAACAAGAGACAAAGAAATGGTGGGATGTTGGCTGCCTCTACTTTCTGGGCCTTTGTTCCAGCATTTAGAAAGACTCAATTTTTTCTTGCCTTTAAACTTCATGATATATGTGTATATATCCATTCAATAAATTCTACTTTTTCACTTAAGCTAGTTTGTTTAAAATTTTTTAACTGCAACTTAAAGGTGCAAGGTATGAAAAACAGCAGCAGGTTGAGATGATTTGAATCATTTTAGCACTCCCTAGTCTTCTTTTTCAAATACACGGTGGCACTGAAATACTCTGATAGTTCCGCTATTTTCCCCTTCCTTTTTTCTACAACATGTGTATTTATCTGTGGTAAAAATTCCAGAAAGCCACTGACCAGAAGGTATCAATTTTTAACTTTAAATTTCTAAATAATATAGTCTAGCTCATTTACACAACCTATGGATAAAGGTAGAGTGTGTTAAAGTAGGGTCTTAGGTAAAGAATTCATTAGAGGATGGCTTCTTTACTTCTCTGTCCAAAAAGGTACCAAAGTGCCTCACGTGCAGTCAAGATGCATCGTAAACCTCAAGCTTATAACATACAAAATATTTCAGGAAAAGAGTGCAGAGAAACAAATTTATATGACTTAGGAGCTGCCTCAGAAATATTTTACTTTCATTTAATGTTTTTTGCCAACTTTTTTGGAGAGAAAGTAGTGTATCTGCTGACGTAACTTTCAGACTCACAGGCTTGCAAAGCAAGAGTGATCTTGACCTCGGGGAGCAAAATACCTTTGATCTTCACCAGCCACTGTAGCTGCCTGAGATTATCTCAAATGCTAAACAGACGAGAAAGCATGCCTGAAGCTATACTAACTCTACTACCTGCTATGTGCAATGATCCGTCACAGGGAAGGGGCTGCTGTGAAAAGTGATTAAAGTCTATGGGTGGCAGGAAAAGGAATGCATATCAGAAAAAAAATGGTCTGCCACATGCAATTCTGCCTACTGTCTAAGGTGGCTGGATGACCTTCATTGTAAGGAAATGGGTTTGTGTTTTTAAGTTTAAGAGCAGGATCCAGAAATATAAAAGGAAGAAGAAATTGAATTAGAAAGTCTAGGTAATGAGGATAGTCTGAGCATAAAAGAGTAAATATCAGGGCTGGATTCTATTAAAGGAATAGTCCAGAAAAAGAAAACTAACAAGCAAAGAAATTCAGTGTAGAAATGGCCCAGAAAAGGATTTCAGGAAGAGAAATGTCTCATACAGGCTTAAAAATTGTTTCACATGAGATGCTCATTGTAAATCTTCACTTCAACTTCTCCTCTATAAAACTTTAATAACACCTGCCCTCCAAAATAGCAGAAATCTCTCATGTTGAAGGTGATAAACAAGCATGACACATTTATGGGAGGTAGGCCAAAGATGTATCTCCCAATATGAGGGTATTCTGTGTAAATCTTTTCATAATCAATGATTAACTTTTATTAATAAGATGGTGACCTCAAGTAAACTTTATGAAGCTATTTAAATCTGAAAGAAAGTGACATTTCAGCCATTCTGTCTTAAGTTGGAACTTCAGATTATTGTCCAAACAAGATTGGCTGTTACTCACATTTAATGGGAAATAATGAGAAAGGAGCAATTGTAATTTAAAAAAAAAAAAAAAAAAAGTAACAATCACAATAATCATTGCTTCCATTCACTATTTATACTATACTGATCTATCTATCTACCTACCTAACCCCATCTAACTTTTAGAGTAAACTTAAACTCTTATCATCTAACTTCTAGAATAAACTTAAACTCTTATTATAAAACTCCATTTTACATATGGTGTCATTGAAGCCAGGCAGTTTAAGTAACTTGTTTAAGGTTAAACTCTAAGTAATAGAAGCAAAATTCTCAAGATGAGGTTTGGGTAGAAAATAAAAAAGAAGCAAAATTCATATCCAAACATTCTAATCATGGCTGCAGCAAAGAATAGATGTCAACTACAAGTTGGAACTGGGAGAGTTTAATAATTGTATGAGGAAGGTGCAAGGAACCCACAAAGTAGTTCTCGGGCTAATTCCTGTGGAAATGCTACTGTCCTGGTAGAAAGGGGCAGAGGAGGTGGTGGTTATCAGTGAACTGTGTGCTGAAGACCATCCTTCAGAAGCTATGACCTTCAGTTTGGGACATAGCCCATGGTGACCACAGGGAGGAAGCTGGGGGCTTAGAACATGGAACACACACACCCTTCCTTCTTTCCACTGGTGTCCCATTACCCTACTGACAAAACTCAAGGGGAAGTTAATTCTTTTTATGAGCTCTTTGAGGCTGTTGAATTTCATATCTGGGTCAATGGATTTTTTAAAAAACTGAGAATTTAGGAGCCTAGAAACTAGGAGGTCCATGGAAATCTTAGGAGGCTTAGACATTCCCAGGCTATGGAATTAGGGATTTAAGACTGTTCTTTCCAGATACCAAGAGTCAGAGTCTAAATTTAATATCTGGTTTGCATAGAAGTAAAGGGTTTACTTGGGTTTGAAGTTACATCCCTTGTTTGCTGAATTTGCTGTTGTTTAAAATGTGTTAATATGTACCCCAGATAAGTAAACACTAAGGATATTCACCACCACTAGACTGGACCTACAAGAAATGCTTGAAGATGTTCTAAACATGGAAATAAAAAGACAACATTTGCCATCATAAAAGCACACATAAGTAGAAAACTCACAGATACTTTTGTTTTGTTTTTTCTATATTAATCATTCTGATTTGTAGCCTTACTTCTTTCAATCATTGAGATCCCATTTTAATGTGATTAATATTTTTGTTCCATTTATGGAACAGTGCTGGTCCCTAATTTTTGAGAACAGCCATAACCTTTGATTGGCCTTATATAAATAAATTCTATCTTAATGTCCTTGAAATCAGAGTATCGTCCAGGAGAACAAGCTGTAAATCAGAGTAGAAAAGGGGGGAAAGCTCACAGATTCTATGAAACAATTACACAATTCAGACTCCAACAACACAATGACAGAGAAACACCCTCAAATATCAATATTAACCTTTCTAATGACTAAAGACACCTAACTCAAAGTAAAGGGATTGAGAAAGACATATTACACAAATTGAAAACAAAAGTGAACAGAAGTGGCCATTCTTACATGAGATAAAACAAACTTTAAGCCAACAACAGTAAAAAAGAAAAAAGATAAAAAGATCAAGGACAGTATACAATGATAAAGGGTTCAGTACAAGAAAATTCAACTATCCTAAATACATACACACTCAAAATCCAGTTTCATAAAACAAATACTACTAGATCTAAGAAAAGAGATTAAAAGCAATACAATAATAGTGGGGGATGTCTGCACCCCAATAACAGTAATAGGCCATCAAGGCAGAAAATCAACAAAGAGATTCTGGACTTAAAGTGTACTCTAGACCAAATGGACCTAATAGACATTTATGGAACATTGTACTCAACAACTGTAGAATATATATTTTTCTTTTTTGCACATGGAATATTCTCTAAAATTGATCACATGCTTGGCTATAAAGTCTCAAAAGATTCAAAAAAATCAAAATCACATTAATTTTCTTCTTAGGCCAAAGTAGAATAAAATTTAAAATGCCAAGAGAGACTCTAAAAACCACACAAGTACATGGAAACCAAACAAATTTTTCCTGAATAACTTTTGGGCAAACAACAAAATCAAGGCAAAAATTTTTAAAAATTTAGAAATGAATGAAACTAGAGACACACATACCAAAATGTCTGAGATACAGCAAAAAGCAGTGCTAAGAGGAAAGTTCATAGTATTACATGACTACATTGAAAAGATAGAAAGATTGTTGGGGAGAGATAGCATGGGGAGAAATGCCAGATACAGGTGATGGGGAGGAAGGTAGCAAATCACACTGCCACGTGTGTACCTATACAACAATCTTGCATGTTTTTCACGTGTACCCCAAAACCTAAAACGCAATAAAAGAAAAAAAAATGAAGTGCAGAAGAATGGTCGCATGGCATGGCAGAGAGAAGAGAAGCAGCATCTGAATGCCAAGAGGAAAAAAAAAAAAAAAGATTGAAAATTAAAAACCTATCCAGCACACTGCAGCCACCATATGGAGAGGAACACAGCCCTTCTTCCCTGTAAGCACCCCCATCTACCCTTCATCAGGCAAGGCCCCCAGCTCATGACCACAGATCTGCCACCCCACCCATGACTGAGTACACCCACTGATAGTGGCTCTGAGATTTCTTGGGGAGGGGTTCCCAGAGTCAACCAATAGCCCCTCTGCTACTGCCACAGCAGCAATTGTGTCCCTGCTGGCATTGCGCTGGGGAAGATATAAAGAGCCTACAGACTTCACATGCACTCCCAGCATGCCACAGTCACCATATGAGAGGAGCTAAGACTTTCCTCCCTGTAAGCCCTTGACACTTGCTCCTCAACAAGCAGAGCCCCCAGCTCAGGCCACCACTCAGGACACATTGCTACTAAACATTCCCAGTAGCAATGACTTCGCATATCTTTGAGGTAGAGCTCCCAGAGGCAACCTAAAGACCCTCTTCCATTGCTGCTGCAGCAATACTTTTCTTGCTGCCTTGGGACTGGGAAGGAGCAAAGATCCTGAGTGCTTTAACCATACCATCAAGAAGCTACATGTGCCGTAAGGAGAAGAGTCTAGTCTTTTCCTTGTGACACACATGCCCCACCATTTATTAACAAGAACCCCTGATTGAGTTTAGGTCCACAGTGCAGCCACCCCATACCAGGCTGATTGCACTGATTGATAGTGGCTCCACATCTCTTTGGGGTGGACCCCTAAGAGACAAGTGAAAGGCTCTCTAACACCAATCACTGCTAAGGTTCCTGCCCCTGCTGTCTCAAATTTGGAGAGAAGATAAAGCCTGAGCTCACTCCAGAGCTGTGGTCAGAAGTGCAGCCCACGAATGCCAAGCTGAGATCTACAGCCAGCACTCAAATGGGAGAGGAGCCCACACTTTCAGAGCACTAAGAGGGAGCACAGCTGCAGTAATGAGAAAATGCGGAGGAGCCATGTGACTGAGCAAGAGCCTACTTACTGGCCATTTCACTTAAGTGCCACCTACTGGATCACAGATGAAAACTTTAACACCACACAAACTTTGTTAATATACCCCACTATGAAACCAAGGACAAGAATTCAGCTACAAAAAACCTGCACAAAGCCTCAGCCCTCTAAAAACGTCCTAAAAAGAAGTCTACTAACTGTACTCAAATTACCCTGCAATTAAAGGAATACCAGCTCACACAGATGACAAAGAACCTATGCAAGAACTCTGGCAAGTCAAAAGGCCAGAATGGCTTCTTTTCTCCAAATGATCATATTGGTTCTCTGGTAAGCATTCTTAACTGAGCCAAAATGGCTGAATTGACAGAAATAAAATTCAGAACATAGATAGGAATGAAGATCATTGAGATACAGGAGAAAGTTGACAACTAACCTAAGGATTACAATAAAACAATACAAGAGCTGATAGATAAAATAGCCATTATAAAAAAAGAGAACCAAACTGATTTGATAGAGCTGAAAAACACACAAGAATTTCATAATGTAATTACAAATATTAACAGCAGAATAGACCAAGCTAAGGAAGGAGTCTCAGGGTTTGAACACTGGATCTCTGAAATAACTCAGTCAGACAAAAACAAAGACAGAAGGATAAAAAAAACCTCTGAGAAATGTGGGATTATATAAAGAGGAAAAAAAAAAACAACTATGACTCATTGGTGTCCCTGAAAGACAGAGAGAAAGCAAGCAATTTAGAAAACATATTTCAGGATATCATCCACGAAAACTTCACCAACCTTGCTACAGAGGTCAACATTCAAATTCAAAAAATATAGAGAACCTCTGCCAGATAATACACAAGACCATCCCAAGACACATAATCATCAGATTTGCCAAAGACAAAATGAAAGAAAAAATGTTAAAAGCAATTAGAGAGAAGGGGCAGGTCATTTAAAAAGAAAACCTTATCAGGCTAACAGCAGATCTTTCAGAAGAAACCATACAAGCCATAAGAGATTGAAGGCCTATATTCAACATTCTTAAAGAAAATAATTTTCAACCCAAAATTCCATATCCAGCTAAACTAAGCTTCATAAGTGAAAGAGAAACAAGATTCTTTTCAGACAAGCAAATGCTGAGGGAATTCATTATCACCTGACTTGCTTTACAAGAGGTCCTGAAAGGAGCACTAAATATGGAAAGACCATTACCAGCCACTAAAAAAGCACACTTAAGGCTGGGTGTGGTGGCTCACACCTGTAATCCTAGCACTTTGGGAAGCTGAGGCAGGTGGATCAGCTGAGGCTGGGAGTTTAAGCAGCCTGACCAACATGGAGAAACACTCTCTCTACTAAAAATAGAAAATTTGCCAGACCTGGTGGGGCATGCCTATAATCCCAGCTACTTGAGAGGCAGAGGCAGGAGAATCGCTTGAACCCAGGAGGGGGAGGTTGTGGTGAGCTGAGATTGTGCCATTGCACTCCAGCCTGGGCAACAAGAGTGAAACTTCATCTCAAAAAATAAATAAATAAATAAATAAATAAATAAACACACACTTAAGTACACAGGCCAATGAAACTATAAAGCAACCACACAAACAAGTCTGCATAATAACCAGCTAATAACACAATGACAGGATCAAATCCACACATATCACTACTAACCTTGAATGTAAATGGGCTACACTCCCCATCTGAAAAGCACAGAGTGGCAAGCTGGATAATGAACCAAGAACTAATAGCAAGCTGTCTTCAAGAGACCCAATTCATATGTAATGACACCTATTGGCTCAAAATAAAGGGATGAGGGAAAATTTACCAAGCAAATGGATAACAGAAAAAATCAGAGATTGCTATCATAATTTCAGACAAAATAGACTTTAAACCAACAAAGTTCAAAAAAGACAAAGAAGAGCATTACATATTGGTAAAGGGATCAATTCAACAAGAAGATCTAACTACCTAAAATACATGCATCCAACACAGCAGCACCCAGATAAATAAAGCAAGTTCTTAGAGATCTTTAAAGATCCTCAGATTCCCACACATTAGTAGTGAGACACTTCAACATTCCACTGACAGTATTAGAAAAATCATCTAGGCAGAAAATTAATAAAGATATGCAGGATCTGAACTCAACTCTTCACCAAATAGACCTAATAAACATCCACAGAACTCTTCACCTAAAAACAATAGAATATACATTCTTCCCATTACCACACTGCACATACTCTAATATTGACCACACAGTTAGACATAAAAGAATCCTCAGCAAATTAAAAAAAAAAAAATTATACAACCACACTCTTGGGCCACAATGTAATAAAATTACAAATCAAAACTAAGAAAATAATTCAAACCCATACAATTACATGAAAATTAAACAACCTGCTCCTGAATGACTTTTAGGTAAATAATTAAAATTAAAGCAGAAATTAAGATCATTGAAACTAATGAGAACAAAGATATAACATACAAGAATCTCCAAGACACAGCTAAGGCAGTGTTAAGAGGGAATTTTATAGCACCAAATGCCCACATCACAGAGTTAGATCTCAAATAAAAAAACTTATCATCACAATGAGAGAAATTAGAGACACAAGAGGGAAACCAACCACAAAGTCAGCAGAAGACAAGAAATATCCAAAATCAGAACTGAACTGAAGGAAATTGAGACACACACAGGAAAAAAAAAAAAATACAAAAGATCACTGAATTCAGGAGTTGTTTCTTTGAAAAAATTAAAAAGATAGACTAATGAAGAAAAAAGGAAAGAAGATCCAAATACATACATTTAGAAATGACAAAGGAGCCATTACCATTGACCCCAGAAAAATACAACAACAACAAAAAAAACCACTCAGAAGCTAAGATTAACACTTTTATGCACGCAACTAGAAAACCTACAAGAAATTGTTAAATTCCTAGACATATACAATATCTCAATACTGAACCAGGCAGAAATTGAACCCCTGAGCAGACCAATAATTAGTTCCAAAATTGAATCAGTAATAAAATAAACCTACCAATCACAAAAAGCCCAGGATCATACTCACAGCCAAATTCTATTAGCTATACAGAGAAAAGCTGTTATTCAAAAAAAATTGAGGCCTTCCACCTTGTTCTATGAGGCCTGTATCATCCTGATATCAAAACCTGGCAGAGACACAACAACAAAAAGAAAACTTCAGGCCAATATTCCTGATGAACAAAGATGCAAAAATCTCAACAAAATACTAGCAAACCCAATCCTACAGTACATCAAAAAACTAATCCACCTTGATCAAGTAGGCTTCATCCCTGGGATGCAAGGTTGTTTCAACAGACACAAATCAATAAATGTGATTCATCACATAAACAGAACTAAAGACAAAAACCACATGATTATCTCAATAGATGTAGAAAAGCCTTTTGATAAAATTAACATCACTTCATGTTAAAATCCTCAGCAAACTACTCATTGAAGTTTACTTCAAAATAGTAAGAGCCATCTATGATAAACCCACAGCCAACATCATACTGAATGGTAAAAGCTGAAAGCACTGCCCTTTAAAGCCAGCACAAAACAAGGCTACCTTCTCTCACCACTCCTATTCATCATAGTACTGGAAGTCCTAGCCAGAGCACTCAGGCAAGAAAATAAAATAAAAGGCATCCAAATAGGAAGGGAAGAAGTCAAACTTTCCGTTTGCAGATAACATGATTCTATATCTAGAAAACTCCAGAGTCTCTGTGCAAAAGCTTCTTGATCTGATAAACACCTTCAGCAAAGTTTCTGGATACAAAATCAATGTTCAAAAATCACTAGCATTTCTATACCCAAACAACATCCAAGCTGAGAGCCAAATCAGAAACACAATCCCATTCACAATTACCACAAAAGAATAAAATACCTAGGAATACAGTTAACCAGGGAGATGAAAGATCTCTACAACAACAGTTATAAAACAATGCTCAAAGAAATCAGATATAACAAAAACAAATGGGAAAACATTCCATCCTCATGAATGGGAAGAATAACTATCATTAAAATGGCCATAATCCCCAAAGCAATTTACAGATTCAATGCTATTCTCAAACTGCCAAAGACATTCTTCACAGAATTAGAAAAAAACTATTTTAAAATTCACATGGAACCAAAAGAGAGCCCAAATAACCAAAGCAATCCTAAGCAAAAAGAACAAAGCTGGAAGCATCACATTACTCAACTTCAAACTATGCTACAAAGCTACAGTAACCCAGACAGCATGGTGCTGGTTAAAAAAAAAAAAAAAAAAGAGTGAGAGACACACATAGTACACATAGATCATCAATGGAACAGAATAGAGAGTCCACAAACAAAGCCACACACCTAAAACCATCTGATCTTTGACAAAGGCAACAAAAACAAGCAACAGAGAAAGAACTCCTTATTCAATAAATGGTGCTGAAATAACTGGCTAGACATATGCAAAACATTGAAGCTGGACCCCTTCCTTACACCATATATAGAAATCAAATCAAGATGGATTACAGACCTAAATATAAAATCCAAAACTATTTTTAAAACCCTAGAAAAAGCCTATGAAGTATCATTCTGGATATAAAACCTGGAAAAGATTTCATAATGAAGATTCCAAGAGTAATTGTAACCAAAACAAAAATTGACAAATGGGGCCTAATTAAACTAAAGAGCTTCTGCACAGCAAAAGAAACTACTAACAGAGTACACAGACAAACTACAGAATGGGAGAAAATATTTGCAAACCAGCCATCCAACAAAGGTTTAATACCAGAATCTACAGAAAACTTAAAAGCAAAAAACCACTCCATTAAAAAGTGTGCAAAGGACATGAACACATTTCAAAAGAAAACACACTTGCAGCCAAGAAACATGAAAAACATGTTCAACCTCACTAATCATTACAGAAGGATAAATCAAAAGCACAATGAGATGTCATCTCAGACCAGTCAGAATGATCATTAAGAAAAAGTCAAAACATAACAGATGCTGGCAAAGTGGCAGAGAGAAGGGTACACTTATATACTGCTGGTAGGTGTGTAAATTAGTTCAGCCATTGTGGAAAGCAGTGTGGTAATTTCTTAAAGAACTTAAAACAGAATTCCCACTCAACCCAGCAATTCTATTATCGGGTATATTCCCAAAGGAATGTAATGTATTCCCCCGTAAAGACACATGCATGAATATGTTTATTGAAGCACTAGTCACATTAGAAAAGACATGGAATCAATCTAAATACCCATCAATGGTAGACTGGATAAAGAAAATGTGGTACATATACATCATGGAATATCAAAAAAACATAAAAAATAGGATCGTGCCCTTTGCAGCAACATGGATAGAGCTGGAGACTGTTATCCTAAGCAAACAAATGCAGGAACTAAAACCAAATGCTGTATGTTCTCACTTTAAGTGGGAGCTAAGCAATGACACCACATGGACACAAATAGGGAAACTGCAGGCACTGAGGCTTACTTGAGGATGGAGATTAGGAGGAGGGAGAGGATAAAAAAAATACCTATCTGGTACTATGCTCATTACCTAGCTAACTAATGTGCACACCAAACTCCCACAACACACAATTTACCTGCAAAACCAACCTGAAAATGTAAAAAGAAGAGCTTTACCTATCTTACTGAAACTATTGGAAACAATCAAGGAGGAAGGATTCCTTTATAACTCATTCTACAAAATCAGTGTCAGCTTGATACCAAAATCAGGCAAGGGCACAACATAAAAGAAAACTCACAGGCCAATATTTCTATACTAGCAAACAAAATAGAGCAAACTGAATCCGAAAGCACATCAAAAAGATAGTTCATGACACTCTAGTGGGTTTTATGCCAGGGATGCAAGGATGGCACAACAGTCTCAAATCAATAAATATGATTCACACATAAAGAGAATTAAAAACAAAAACCATATGATCATCTCAATAGATGCAGAAAAGTCATTTGATAAAATCCAGTATCCCTTTATTATTAAAAAAATCCTTAACAAACTAGGCATTGAAAGAACATATCTCAAAATAATAGGAGTCATGTATGACAAATACACAGCCAACATCATAATGAACAGGGAAAGTTGAAAGCATTCCCCCTAAGAACTGGAAAAAGACAAAGGTGTCTACTTTCACCACTCATTTTCATCATAGTACTGGAAGTCCTAGCCAGAGTAATCAGGCAAGAGAAAAAAATAAAAGGCATCCAAATTGGAAAAGAGGAAATCAAATTATTTTTGTTCACTGATAACATGATCTTATGCCTAGAAAACCCAACAGACTCCTCCAAAACTCCTGGACTTACTTGATAATGACTCCAATAAAGTTTCAGGATATAAAATCGATGAACAAAAATGTGTAGTATTTCTGTACACAAATAACATTCAAACTGAGAACCAAATCAAGAACACAATCCCATGTACGACAGCCACAACAAAACTAGAAATGCATTTACGCAAGAAGGTAAAATAGCTCCATAAAGAGAACCACACAATACTGATTTTAGAAAATCATAGATGACCCAAACAGGAAAGCATCTCACGGTCATGGGTTGGAAGAATCAATACTATTAAAATGGCCATACTGCCCAAAGCAATCTACAGATTCAATGCAATTCCTATCACACTACCAACATTTATCACAGAATTTAAAAAAAAATCCTGAAGTTCACAGGGAAACAAAAAATAGCCTGAATAGTCAAAGCAATCCTAAGCCAGCAGTACAAAGCTGGAGGCATCACATTACCTGATTTCAAATTATACCATAAGGACATAGTAACTAAAACAGCATGGTACTGGTACAAAAATAGACACATAGACCAATGGACCAAAATAGATAACACAAAAATAAAGCCAAAAAACCTACAACCAACTGATCTTTGTCAACATTGACAAAAATGAAAATAGGGAAAAGACACTCTATTCAATAGATGGTTCTGGGAAAATTGGCTAGCCACATGCAGAAGAATGAAACTAGACTTATTTCTCACTATATACGAAAATTAACTCAAGATGAATTAAAGACTTGAATGTAAGACCTAAAACTATAAATGTCCTAGAAGAAAATGTAGGAAAACTTTTCTGGACATTGGCCTAGGCAAAGAATTTATGACTAAGACTCTGAAAGCAAATGCAATAAAAATAGACAAATAGGACTTAATTAAAAATTTCTGCACAGCAGAAGAAATAATCAAAAGAATAAACAGACAACCTACAGCACTATCTACTATAGCAAAGACATGAAATCAACCTAAATGCCCATCAATAGCAGGCTGGATATGGTAAACCTAAGTTCCCATGGGAGAAAAGATTTGCAAAGTATGCATTCGAGAAAGGCCTAATATGCAGAATCTCCAAGGAATTCAAGCAGCTCAACATCAAAAAAACAAAAGACTTCATTAAAAATTGGGCAAAAAACATAAAGACATTTCTCAAAAGAAGGCATACAAGTGGTCAATAAACATCTGAGAAAATGCTCAACATCACTAATCATAACAGAAATGCAAATTAAAAACAAGATATCATCTTATCCCAATCAGAACAGTTATTATTAAAAAGTCAGAAAACAACAGATGTTGCTGTGGATGCAAGGGAAAAAAGGGTATGTTTATACAATGTTAGTAGGTGGTGCATCATGAAGTTCCTAGAGTCCTTAGAAAAATTAAGATACTATTTTTTTGAAAGTGAGATATATTGAATTTTAAGGATTGTTCTTTATTCTATTAATTTTTGTGTAAAACAGTTATATTTGTTTATTTTATTAACATCCTTACTTAGCAAAATACTTTTAAACTCCCTACTGGGAGTTTAAACCTGGGGAGGTGGGGACAATCTCAGGACCAAAGTGAGGGAGACAGGGGAAATAAGATTTGGTAGGAAGAGGATTGGTCTCAGAAGCCACAATGTGGCCATTTCATTCTTATAGAAAGCAGGCTACATCATCTAAAACACATGCTCTTCAACTTTATTTAATAATTTATTTCATCATGTCTAGTTCTATGCTAGCTATCTCTCAGGATATGCACAAGGAACAGTTTTCAGTCCCTAGGAAACTTAAAATATGTTTTTAAAGAAACAAAAATAAATAGTGTAAGAGAATATACTAAACAATGTAACAAAAAGTAAATTATATTCAAAAAAGAAAAAAAGTAGTGCATGTTGCAATGGTTAATTTCAGGAGGTAGATAGCAATTATAAAGATAGCACATGTGGAGAACCAGAGAATCAGGATGGGGGCAGGAGAATGGCATCGAAACTTGTTTACAGAAGAATCTGGATGTAAGGCAAAAAATTGAAGCATCTCCTCCCCTTTTATTAGTTCCTTTTTGAATATTCTCCTACTGCTAATTCCAATCTCTCTCTTTCTAATTCTACTGAACTCATTCCTCCCTAAAATATAAAAAAATAAAAATAAATTGCCATACTGTGAAGAGTCATTTTAGCCTTATGGATTGAATCTTGTCATTACCAAGATGTGCTGGCTCAAGTAAGCAAATGTATTCTGGAGGGGCTGCAGGGCTGGTAGGAAATTGGGATCCCAGCAATTCTTCAACCAAATGAACATTACAAGATTTATATTTGTCTTAGCAATTCCTGGATTTCTACTATCTTTAATCTGCTGAACCGTAATTGGGATTTTTAAAAGGGAATTTAGGTCATGTGAAGAAATTATCATTGTGAAATTCATTTTAACTAGATATTTTGGAAGATTACGTTCCTTGCAACACATCTTTAAAAAATTACAAGCCTACTAATACTTAAGTAATACTTATCTCCAGTTTTACCTCTGAATTTTGATGAGACTTTCTGGGCATTTCAAAGCCCATATAATCAAGGGGATAACAAATTATGAACATCCAGCCTTATTTCCTACTTTGCTGTCACTTCTATGATTATTTTCGGTTCCACAGTCTTCAGTGTCTAGGATAATTGTTCAGTAATTTCCCCTTTCTTTCTGGTACATTTAGAGTTCATTTTGCATGCACACTATCCCCTTCCCCTTTAAGGAATAACAAGAATGTTCATATATTGTTTTAACAAGTGGATGTTCTGCCCCAGCTTCAGAGTCAGAACTTCACACTATTAAAAGGAGAGTTTTATGTTTAACTTTTTGCCCTGTGAGAAAAGCAGGATATGTCAAGCATCTACTTAAGTTTTTTTTTTTTTTTGTCCTTACGAGTCCTTCTCATGAGTTAATTTCTTTCATAGACTATATAAGCCCTTAAAGAGCAGCACTGTTCACCGACAAACACACTGGCATGCAGTTAATCATTAATTTTCCATGGTCCACATATGCTGTCTTCTGGACTCTATATTGTTTGAGAGATTTCCTCCCATTCCTGTAAATGTAATTGTGTGAAGGCTGGTGTTGGATCTTTATCTAACCTATTATCAGCAATCCAGACAGTCTCTTAGAACCTCCCTTTAACAAGTCCAAGTTACAGAGTTCACAAGGCTTAAACCCACATGAATTCTGTAGTATTTTTTAATGGCAAAACAACAGCTGCAGGGGCAGATTCAATGACACGCCCTGGCTGAGTATGTGCAGATACTAAAAACAGGTGCACCTCATGACTGTTATGCTGTGTGCCTTCAAAAAAAAAAATGACATGCATTTCTTCATCAGATCAAGATGTTTTCAGAGGCATAAAGGAATTCAGAAACATGGTGAGCTGAAATACTAAGGCTTTTAAAAAACAATAAAGGCAGAAAAATTGAGAGTTCTACATTAATGCCAGTGAGCATACTACCTTATGAAAATCCAAGAATCCAGCCATCTGAATAATAAAAATGACTTTTAAATGGCAAGCAAATTAAATTACAATATCTTTTTTTTCTTTCTTGGACTTGATCTGGTGTTCCAGCTTTGTACCACTTGGGGAAAAGTTGAAATTAGGCTTTGTGTGTGTGGAGGAGAGGCAGATTTGAATGTGATCCTGTTCAAATAATCTCTTCCAGCCTTACTTTTCGGTGGGACATGAAGACTGGAAAGAGTGAGCCTCCAAGCCCCTGGCGTAGAGGCAACACCTTCTGTGGCCATGCTGCCAGGAAGGCTCCAAAGGGAGTGCCCAATAAATGTCAGTGTTGTGTGGTTATTTCAACTTTAAAGTAACTTGCACAAGTTCACTTGAAAATTAACACTGCAGTCATACAGAGGGGAAAAGGAGTGTGTGTTGTTTCCAGACATAATTGAGATTGAACTCTAACCAATTCAGAAACAAGCGTTACTTTCCGCAGCTCTAGAGAAGCCAGCTTCCCTCTGCCAGAAGGGAAGTATTGGAATCGTCATGAACACAAAGCGTTCTGTATGCAGCTTGCAGAGAGAAGCAGCCCTGTCATTCAGGCTGGCCATTCATCTTTGTGTGTCCTTACAGCAGAGGTAGTGCGAGAAGGAGTTTACTCCCCACTAAAACATGAGTGGTGCTTCTGGGGTCTGCAGACCCTCCCACACCAGCTGTGTTTGAGGCATTCTTGACACGGGAAAGAGCCCAAAGATCACCTTCAACCTGCTACATAATGATCAATGATGCTGGCCCCTTCCCAAGAGCTCTGAGCATTTACCTGCCTCATACAGAGCCCTACTTTTCCCCAGGATTCATAAAGGTCGACAGGAGCCCATTGAGGAAATCAGAAACAACCTCAAGAGACATTATTCAGACCCACAAGAACTCCTGACATGTGAAAGCACTTCTTGGAGGCCTGCCACCGCCAGAAGAAACAGCCTAGATTTGGAAACTGAGAATACTCAAGTTATGTAAAGGTTGTATAAAAATAACAATTCTGATGCTACTTTTTTATTATAGAAGCTTCACATTTCATCTCTTGCCACTAAGCTCCTGAGATGGGAGGGGAGCTGTATTGCTGACTCACTGGCTTCTGTGTCTCTTGGGTTTCTATCTTTAGTGGAGAGCCAGGTTTTTGACATGGGGTAAAGTAAGATATAACAAATGAGTGGAGAAGTTACAGAAATAAGTTTGTTAGGCATAATGCTAACATTTTGAAACTATGACATTCTTAATAACATAGTATTTTGTTAAAATTTTGGAGTTTCAAGCAATGAGTTGAAGAGTTTTGGTTATTTTAATAATCAAAGAACCCTTCTTGTCCCAACTATGTTAGCAAGAGGAAGAACTGAAGGTTTACTATTAAATGTAATTGTCAAAACATTATCAGTGCAAACTCAAATGTTCTGAATGTCTTTAGCTAAAATGTGTAAAATAACTTATAAAACATAAATACAGATAGAGGCAGGTAAGAGCAGAATCATGTTCATTTGTCAGAAGAGCAGCAGGGAGAAGTTGGGTTGGGACCAACACATGAAGCATGAAGTCCTTCTTGGTTTACCTGGGGGAAAGGAGTTGTCAGAAGCAAGTTGTCAGAAGGCTGAGAGTAAAAGAGTCCAAGCAGCACAGTAACAAAGAACACAAACTTTTCCATCAGACCAATTTGCAATGCAAACCTGGCTTTGCCACTGGGATCCATGAGCATACATTCCCTAAACTCTAAGTCTTATTTCTTTAATTTAGAACTGCCTATGGCCATGTTGTGCTGCCTAAATGAAACTATATACCTAAAAGATATGAGCAAAAGTCTCAAAACCAAGAATGCAAATAAAAGATGAGCATATATGCTCAGAAACAGGTCAACAACTAGGAACCAAGAAGTTAAGAAAATATAGTGACAAACAACAAGGTCTAATTTTCCAGAAGCCAGAAAAGTATCCAAAAATCTAGAGACCAAGAAGTGGACTTAGTGATCAAGACATAAAACAATTCAAAAAAGTAAAGAAAGCAATTAGATCCAAAGCTAAAATGTCACAGTGAGCAAACCTTGCATCATCTGCATCCCAACAGCACAGAAAGTGATTTGAAGTGAGAATTGAAATTAGCCTATGTAGCTTACGTAGCCAGTGGGAGAAAAGGGAACACAGCATTCTAGATAAAGGGCAAATAACAAGTGCAGGACATTTTAGAACACATTGGCCATTAAAACAGCACTGGTGAAGAATAAAGCATCCATAGGAGATAGAAAGCCTGGTTCCAGAGAAGATAATGTTGTAACTGTACCACATTCATGCATGAAATTGTCTCACAGATATGTGTCATCTGAAAGAGAAGCTACCTAGACATTCACTTGCTGAGAAGAGCTCTAGAAGAAGAACTATAGACACTTTTAAAACAGTAAACATTTTCAAATTTTCTACTTTTTAGGTATATTCTGCCATATTTTAAACATGTATATCAGTTGTCACTCACTCCATAAGCTGATGTCAGTCTTATGGCTTCATATTAATTTCTATTGCTGCTGTAACAAATTACTACAAACTTACTGGCTTATATCAACAAAAATTTGTTATCTTACAGTTCTGAGGGTCAGAAGACTTACTGGGCTAAAATTCAGGTGTTAGCAGGCTAGGTTCCTAGTGGATGCTCTAGGAGAGAAGCTGTTTTCTCACCTGTTCTATCTTCTAGAGGCTGCCTGTATTCCTTGGCTCATGGTTCCTTCCTCCATCCTCATTGCCAGCAGTGTAGCATCTTCAAGTCTCTCTGTCTCTCTCTCTTTCCTGCCTGGCCCCATCCCCACTTTGATCCTTCTGCCTCCCTCTTCTAAGGACCCTTGTGATTGATTACATTGGGTCCACTGGGATGATTCAGGATAATAATCCCATCACACAATCTTAAACCACATTGGCAAAGTCCCTTTTGCCACATAAGATAACATAATCACAGATTTGGGAGGCTAGGAAATAAATATCTTTGGACGCTGTTATTCTGCCTACCACAACCTTAAGTAACATATATTTTGGTAACTCCCAAGTTTTTGTCTTAGCATAGACCTCACCCTTGAACTTCAGACTCAGTTATCCAATAGCTTATTCCACATCTCTACCTAGATTTCCAGCTAGTGTCTCAAACTCAGAATGTCCAAAGCTAAATTACTGAATTATACTCAGCACCCTCACTGCAGCAAAACCTGACTTTCTTGCAGCTTTCTGCTTCTAAATCTATGGCAATTATTGTTAAGTGCCACATAATGACATTTTGGTGAACAGCAGACATTTAAGTTGGTGGTCCACTAAGATTATAATACTGTATTTTATTGAGCCCCTTCATTACGTATATATGTTTAGATACACAAATACTTAACCATTGTATTACAATTGCATACAGTATTCAGTCCAGTTACAAACAAGTTAGGTTTACAGCCTAGGACCAATAGGTGTGTGGCCTAGGTATGTAGTAGATTTGTGTAAGTACACTCTATGATGTTCCCATAATGATCAAATTGCCTAATGCTGCATTTTTTAGAATGTATCCCCGTCATTAAGCAATGCACGATTGTACATTATCTCTGTTGCTCAGGCCAAAAATCTCTTTTTCTCACATTCTGCAACCAATGAGCATGTTCATTATCCCTATATGTCCATACAAAGACTTATACACAAATATTCATAGAAGTTTTATTTGTCTTAGTAAGAGCTCCAAACTAGAAACAACTCAGATATCCATCAACAGGTGAATGGATAAACAAAGTATGACAAATTAGTATAATGAAATACTATTCATCAATAAAAATAACTATTCGTATTATCCATAACAACACGGATAAATCTCAAAATAATTATGTTGAAGGAAAGAAGACATAAAAGAGTATATACTATGTCGATTTATATAAAATTTTAGAAAGTTCACATTAATTCACAGTGACAGTAAGCAAATGAGTAGTTGCCTAGAAACAAGGTTGAGGTGTTAGATACAGGCAGGAAAAAGTCATTACAAAGGAGCACAAGGAAATTTCCAGGAGTTAGCATGTTCACTATCTTAAATATGATGCTGGTTTCACAGGTGCATATATATGTCAAAACTTAATTATATCTTCTTCAGATATGCACAATCTATTGTGTGTCAGTTATAGCTTAATAAATTTGTTAAAAATATACTCCTGTCATCATTAAGAAAATGTACATTGTTTTTAAAAATATAAGGTTGTCTTCTAACACATGGAAGGTATTTATTAAAGCGATTTGAAATTGTAAAAACTACTAACATTTTGCCAAGAATGAAGCACCATTAAAACTGCTGAAATTATCATGATTTCAATTATGTTATTTTGCTGTTCATTTCTTCTTCAGAAAATATACTTTAGTTTCAACGAAGAGAGGCAATACTAAAATAAGATTTGTAAAGTTTAGTAGGAAAACTATTCTTTTAAAATTATAGTTTTTATGTAATTTTCAAGAAGTAAATTGTACACTGCATTTTCTTGAAAATTGCAAAGACAATCTGCAAAAAGAAACGGCAAACCTCTTCCTAAAAAACACCTAGAAATTCTGGCTGAAATACCACCTGCATCCTTTAAAAAGAAAGGCAAGGCAAGCCTATAAGGAAATAAAGATGGACACTTACATGTCTGTAGACAGATCTAAAAAACAAAATGGAATCGTTCAAACTGAAACTGAAACCGCCCCAGTGGGTTTGTATCTGTTGGACTTGATTTTCAAGAATCTGAGCTCTGGCTGAGCACAGAGGCTCACGCCTATAATCCTAGTACTTTGCGAGACCAAGGCAGGCTGATCACCTGAGGTCAGGAGCTCGAGACCAGCCTGACAAATAATGAAATCCCATCTCTATTAAAAATGCAAAAAAATTAGCCAGGCGTAATGGCAGGCTTCTGTAATCCCAGCTACCTGGGAGGAGAATTGCTTGAACCAGGGAGGTGCAGGTTGCAGTAAGCCGAGATAGCGCCACTGCATTCCAGCCTGGGCAACAAGAGAGAAACTCCTTCTTAAATAGATAAAAATTAAAAAAGAACCTGATTTTCTAAGCCTATTTTGTGCACAGAAAATGTGGCCTGGGCCTACAAGGATCAGAAACTTTTAAGAACTCCATATAATGTTAGAACACTCAAGGGACTACAATTCCAGTTAGAAAATAATAATACAGCCAATCACACAATAAGACAACAAGAAACCATGTCTATCTCAGTCTAGATTCAAGTGTAAAAACAATCTCCTCTGAGAATTTATCATGGGGCAACAACTTCCATGGGTTTGGGATCTGAAATGATTATATTCATGTGGTCTGGGAAGCCCAAAATGAGGAATTAACATTAAAAATTACCACAAAAATTAACTCAAAACTCCTCAAGAAGGACAGTCATTCAGGCAGGGATTCTCACAGATAAAGCTCTGCTTATGATGAATTTACAATCTTGAATTACAGATCGAACAATCCATATGAATGAGAGATGCAGAAATAGCAGCATTATTATCTGTTCCACCCTCAGAGAACTCAAATGATAGGACTCTCTGAAATAAACAATGAAAACGGAAATGACTATGTTGATGTGATTAGAGGTATAACAGAAGGACACAAAACATTACAGAGAACAGTATATTACTAAGAAAAAGAGGACACCACAGCAAAATTTAAAAAGAACCAAATGGAAGTTCAAAATTTGTTTTAAATATACTTACTGAAATATGAAACCAAACCAATGGGTAAGTGCAGATGTGATATAGCAAATGAGAAAATTACTGAGATGAAAGATACAGCTGAGGACATTACTCTTCTTCAGCAAAGACAGTAAAGTTGATGGAAAATATGAGAGATAAAGATGTGTATCACATCTACATTTACCCACTCATTTGGCTTTATATTTCAGTAAGTATATTTAAAACAAGTTTTGAAGTTCCATTTGGTTCTAGAATGAGAAAATCCAACATATGTCCAGTGATATTTTTAAAACAAAAAATAAAGATAATGTCAGAAAGGAAATACTTAAAGTCATAGGAAATAGAATTTTCCAGAATTTGTGAATGACATGAATTATCAGATTTTAGAATATTTAATCCTAAGCAGAATAAAAATGAATAAATCCACTCTAGACATACTGAAGTGAAATTGCTCAAGATCAGAGACAGATTTAAAAGCAGTAAGAGAGAGAAAAAAAGTAGATGATTACACAGATGTAACGATCAGAATTCAGAAGATAAGGACCCGAGTATAATACTCTCCTAATGCTAATGTAAAATAAATCATAACAAAATAAAATACAATAATACTGCACATAAATGAAATACTTGAAAAATGAAATACTCTAGTAGAATACACATTTCAGACACCTGAAACATCCCATTCTACAATGCTTTATATTTTGGCTAAATTATAAGTGAAATTTTTTATAAAATATGTTATACCATTCCTGAGTTAGTATTCAAAGCATGTTAAATATGACGTAATTTTTTCTTGAACTCTCAAGTGGTGTGCCATAATCAAATTCTATAAAAATACATGTAAGGGAGGTTGGGTTCAAGATAACAAACTGAACATGTTAATCATTTTCTCAAAATTCTAATGCAGTATCTGTAAAGAAACTATCAACAGAGTAAAACACACAACTTATAGGATGTGAGAAAATATTTGCAAAGTATGCATCTGGCAAAGGTCTAATATCTAAAATCAGAAACTTAAATAAACAAACAAAAAAAACTATTAAAAAGTGGACAAAGGACATAAACAGACACTTCAAAAGAAGACATACATGTGGCCAATAAGCATATGAAAAAAATGCTCAACATCACTGAGCATTAGATAAATGCAAATCCAAACTATAATGAGATATCATCTCACACCAGTCAGAATGGCTACTATTAAAAGACAAAAAAATAACAGATGCGGGCAAGGTTGTGGATAAAAGGAAAAACTTATACACTGTTGATGAGAATGTGAATTAGTTCAGTCACTGTGGAAACACAATTTGACAATTTCCCAAAGAACTTAGAACTATCATTAGACTCGGCAGTCCCATTATTGGGTATATATTCAAAGGAATATAAATCATTCTATCATAAAGTCACATCCATTTATATGTTCATCACAGCACTATTCACAATAGCAATGACATGGAATCAACCTAAATGCCCATCAACAGTAGACTGGATAAAGAATACATGGTACAAATGCACCGTGGAATACTATGCAGCCATAAAAATGAACAGGACTATGGCCTTTACAGCATCACTAATGGAGCTGGAACCATTATCCTAAGCAAACTAACACATAAACAGAAAACCAAATACCACGTTATCACTTATAAATGGGAGCCAAACATTGAGTACACACGGACGCAAAGAAGGGAATAACAGACACCAGGGATGATTTGAAGGTGGAAGGAAGGTGAGGATGATAAAACTACCTGTGAAGTACTATGCTTATTACCTGAGTGATGAAATAATCTGTAAATCAAATTCCTGTGAAATACAATTTACCTATATAACATACCTACACATGTACCCTCAACTTAAAATACAAATTTATAAAAAAAGAAAAAAGAAAAGAAAAATTATGGTACATATATACCATAGAATAGTATGCAGCCATAAAAAAAAGGAGATCATGTCATTTGCACCAACAGGGATGGAGCTGGAGGCCATTATCCTAAGTGAATTACCACAGGAACAGAAAACCAAATACCCCATGTTCTCCTTTGTAAATGGGAGTGGACACAAAGAAGGAAACAACAGACACCGGAAACTACTTGAGTGTTGAAGTTAGGAGGAGAGTAAAAATAGAAAACTACCTATAGGGTACTAGGCTCATTACTTAGGTGATGAAATAATCTGTACACCAAACACCTGTGACATGCAATTTTCTCATGCAGCAAACCTGCCCACATACCGCATGAATCTCAAAAAAAGGCTTGAAAAGAATTGCTAGATTATTAGTGCTCGTGTCTACTTAATAAATGCTTCTCTGAAAAAACTCTCAGTGCTATAATGAAGAAATCACAGATTTTTTAAATAGAGACTTCAGCTCATATCCTCACTCTGAAAGTTCATGAGTGTGTGACAGGACAAATAACTCAAGCTTTCCAAGTCTCAAATTCTACATTTGAACACTGAAAGTGGTAATCTATCCAATTACACTGTCAGAAGATATTAAGTTATATAGACTGACGGCTTCACTTACATGAGATAATACCAGACAGATGAACTCTTGTAGCTAGAATATTTTTCTTATACATTACTGTCTATAGTGAACTTCTTTATATGTTTGTGGAATGCCTCACTTCATGAGTTTGGGCTGCGATCCAACAGACCAGCTCCCTTTATAGGAGCTTGATATGTTGGATACTAATTTCTCCAACCTCCGTTGCACCTAGAGTGAGGCATGTAACCTTGAATCTGCCAGTCAAAGTGTCAGATTTCAATTCTAGACGTGGGACATAAGAGAGCAAAGGTCTAGACAGTTCACATTTTCTCTCCCTGGCAGTGCCTGCAGAAGCAAAGACTACAAGCTCAAATTCCTGATGCAGAGGTAGCTGCATTATAAACAGCCACTTCTGATGCTGAGTAGATGAGAACAGTTTACTACCCCTGAGTGGTTCTGCCCCTTGATTTTGAATCTTGTGCCTGGGAACTTTGCCTTGAGCCCTATTCTCCAGTTTTTCCAATGACTCTCTAATCTAGCCAATATACTTAATAAACACCTCATTGCTTGCAACTAAGAATCTGACTGATAATGCCACACAGTGTCATTCCCTAATATTGTGGTATCTTTTTTAGCAATCCTTGCTTCTGCATAACCTTAAATCTTTGCCAATAAAAACCAAAGATGTCCAGAAGAAACCAGAGAAGTGTTTTAAAACAATGTGGTTCTATATGACCAGTGTGTGCCATTGTGATCACAGAATTGAGATTAAATAAAGGTGAATCATGCAGAATGAGAGAAATATAAAAATGTTAGAATCAGGAAAATGATGCAAAAGAATAGGACAGCTGCAAAAATTGAAGAAAAGTTGACCATACCAAAGTTCAAGAAAGTAATACTAAAGTGAGCCTCTAGAAGCGTTTTTACCATGTAACATAGTATGACTTTATGAGCTTTTTAGGGGAAAAAAATAACATTCACTATAAGTCAGCATAAATTTACCAATAAATCATGATAAGTTGATCTTATTTTTTTCATCTAAATAAATGAAGCTGGTAGATTATGAGAATCCAATAGATATAGCGTACATGAATTTCAACAAGACATTGGACAGGGTTCTTTCTGATATGCTGTGAACAAGATAAAGAAATGTATTCTGTACCAAGCTGCATGTAGAGAATCTGCAATCATTTGAAAGATTATTCCACAATGAATTGATGTTCCCATAGCAACTAAAGAGAAGTTTCACAAGGTTTTATTCCATTGCGTCTCCTATTCAAGAGTTTGATCAGATGTAGGTAAATGCACTGAAAGTCTGTTTATAAAATTTCTGGATGATACACATTAAGGATCGAAGATACTATAACAATATCGCTTATAAACCATTCAGTCCCCATGGCATCCAACTATTGACTGGATTAAGCAAATAACACATCTCAATTGGTTACACTAAGTTCATAGCCTATACTTTCACAATAGTCTTTTCAATGTCTCATCACTATATGTAAGTTAGTATATTTGTGCTCATGTCATAAGCATTCAATGGCTTAATGTACATGAAATGCTTAGAACCAGGCTTGGCTCATAGTCAGTGTTTAATAAACATTAGCTACTATTACTATTATTTTTATGGTTATTAAACCTAGCTAACAAAGACCTGGCATTATGCTCATAAGAATAGATTGCTGAAAAAGAGTATAATAAATGTAGTAGTTACAATAGGCATGGATTTCTAACCACAGAATCATTCAGTCTGAAGGGGAAGTGGTATTACTGAAGGAATCACAATAAGGCTGAAGAAACCAGAAAGTAGCTGCAGCAACAAAACCTGCAAAGACACATACATGTAATGTAGGCTCTCACCTATACTTCTCTGTACCTCGTATTTTAAAAATATTTGTTGACTCACTATCCCCATCAAGCTACCAATGATCTCCTTTACAGAACTGGAAGAAAACACCTTAAAATGCATATGGAACCAAAAGAGGGCCTGTATAGCCAAGTCAATTCTAAGCAAAAAGAACAAAGTAGGAGGCATCACACTACCGGACTTCAAACTATTCTACAAGGCTACAGTAATCAAAACACCATGGTACTGGTACCAAAACAGAGATACAGACCAATGGAACAGAACAGAGGCCTCAGAGGCAACACAACATATCTACAATCATCCGATCTTTGACAAACCTGACAAAAACAAGCAATGGGGAAAGGATTCCCTGTTTAATAAATGGTGTTGGGAAAACTGGCTAGCCATGTGCAGAAAGCAGAAACTGGACCCCTTCCTGACATCTTATACTAAAATTAACTCCAGATGGATTAAAGACTTAAACATAAGACCTAACACCATAAAAACCCTAGAAGAAAATCTAGGCAAAACCATTCAGGACATAGGCGTAGGCAAGGACTTCATGACCAAAACACCAAAAGCATTGGCAACAAAAGCCAAAATAGACAAATGGGACCTAATCAAACTCCACAGCTTCTGCACGGCAAAAGAAAGAGTCATTAGAGTGAATCGGCAACCAATAGAATGGGAAAAAATTTTTGCAATCTACCCACCTGACAAAGGGCTGATATCCAGAATTTACAAAGAACTGAAACAGATTTACAAGAAAAAAACAAGCCCATTCAAAGTGGACAAAGGATATGAACAGACACCTTACAAAAGATGACATACATGAGGCCAACAAACATATGAAAAAATGCTCATCATCACTGGTCATCAGAGAAATGCAAATCAAAACTACATTGAGATACCATCTCACGCCAGTTAGAATGGCAATCATTTAAAAATCTGGAGACAACAGATGCTGGAGAGGATGTGGAGAAATAGGAACACTTTTACACTGTTGGTGGCAATGTAAATTAGTTCAACCATTGTGGAAGGCAGTGTGGCGATTCCTTAAGGAACTAGAAATAGAAATTCCATTTGACCCAGCAATCCCATTACTGGGTATATATCCAAAGGATTATAAATTGTTCTACTATAAAGACACATGCACATGAATGTTCGCTGTAGCACCGTTTACAATAGCAAAGACCTGGAACCAACCCAAGTGTTCATTGATGATAGGCTGGACAGGGAAAATGTGGCACATATACACCATGGAATATTATGCAGCCATCAAAAACGATGAGTTCATGTCCCTTTTAGGGACATGGATGAACCTGGAAAAAACCATCATTCTCAGCCAACTGACACAAGAGCAGAAAATCAAACACCGCATGTTCTCACTCATAGGTGGGTGTTGAACAATGAGAACACATGGACACAGGGAGGGGAGCACTACACACTGGGGTCAGTTGGGGGGAAATAGGGGAGGGCCAGCGGGGGTTGGGGAGTTGGGGAGAGATAGCATGGGGAGAAATGCCAGATATAGGTGAAGGGGAGGAAGGCAGCAAATCACATTGCCACGTGTGTACCTATGCAACTATCTTGCATGTTCTTCACATGTGCCCCAAAGCCTAAAATGCAATTAAAAAAATATATATATATACATATATATATGTTGACTGAATAAATGAGTACATGTTTGTTGGGAAATTTAGGGAGCATAGACAATAAGAAAGAACACTAAGGAAAAAGAGCCATGGGGTGTCTGTGTGTATAAAGCAGACTGTAGTTTTAACAAGAGTGAATAGAAAGTATTGGAAAGTAGAGGAAATAGGTGGGACAGAGAAAATAAATGAGTCCAACTAATATGTGATCATGAATACCAAGCAAATAATGAATTTAGACTTGACTCTGTGATATGGCTTGACTCTGTGTCCTGACACAAAGATCATCTTGAATTATAATCCCCACCTGTCAAAGGAGGGAGGTGATTGGATAATGGGGACGGTTTACCCCAAGCTGTTCTCATGATCGTAAGTTCTCATGAGATCTGATAGTTTTATAAGGGGCATGTCCCCCTTCACACTCTCTCTTTCCTTCTGCCTCCTTGTGAAGAAGGTACCTGCTTCCCCTTCGCCTTCCACCATGATTGTAATTTCACTGAGGCCTCCTCAGTCATGTGGAGCTTTGAGTCAATTAAACCTCTCTTCTCTATAAATTACCCAGTCTTGGATGTTTTTGTATACCTGTGTGAAAATTGACTTAAATACGCTTTGGCTCTTAAAGAAGGGAGATAGCACAACTAGAGTCCTGTTTTAGGAAGATTTTATCAGACAATAGGACAATATGATAAAAGAGTCACTAGAAGTCAAAAGGTCATGAGCATGCCACACAAATGACATAATTCTAAAGTGTGAGAAGGACATTAACATGTTGAGATGAAGTATAGACATAAAAGTCTTTATTACATCAAGCTTTTAAAAAATTGTATCTCATTTTTAATTTGTAAATAATTATATATATTTATGGAGTATATGAATACATTAGCATTAAATCAGGCTAATTTCACATATCCATCAACTCCACATATTTATCATTACTTTCTGGTGAGACCATTTAAAATGTACTCTTAGCTACTTCAAAATGTAAAATATTTTATTATTAACTATGATCACTATGGTGTCCAATAGATCACTGAAACATATTTATCCTCTCTAAAATTTTGTACCCCTATCCCCCAGCCCTTGGTAACCACCATTCTACTTTTTATTTGTATAAATTTGACTTTTTTAGATTCTACCTTTAGGTGAGATCATGCAGTATTTGTCTTTCCGTGCCTGGCTTATTTCACTTACTGTAATGTCCTCTGGATTTATCTATGTTGTCTCAAATGACAGCATCTCTCTCTTTTGTAAAGGCTAAATAATATTTCATTGTATATATACATATACACACACCATGTTTTATGTATTCATCTGCTGATAGACAGTTAGGTTGATTCTACAAATTGGCTATTATGAATAGTGTTGCAGTGAACATGGGAATGCAGGTATCTCCCCTACAATCTGATTTTAATTCGTTTGGATATATGCCCAGAAGGATTGCTGAATCATATGGTAATTCTATTTTTAGTTTTTTTAGGAACCTCCATACTACTTTTCATAATGGCTATACTCATTTATGTTCCCACCAACAGCAGGCAAGTGTCCCATTTTCTCCACATCCTTGACAACACTTATAATTTTTGTTTTTTTGGTAATAGCTATTTTAACAGGTAAAATATTATTATGGTTTTTTCATTTCTCTGGTGATTAGTGATGTTGAACATTTTTTCATACATCTGCTGGTCATTTGCGTGTTTTAAGACATGTTTAACCAGGTTCTTTGCCCACTTTTAATAGGGTTATTTGTTTTCTTATTATTGAGTAGTTTGAGTTCCATGTATTTGGGGATATTAATTCCCTATCAGATATATGATTTGTATATATTTTCTCCCAGTCTGTGGGTTCTCTCACTCTGTTGTTGTCTTTGGTGTGCAAACTTTTCAGTTTAATGTAATCTCATTTTTAAAAATTCAGATTGTATAAATATCTCACCTTTTACTTCAAACTTTAAATAGGTGATTATTCAATTTCCATTATTTAGTCAACTTAATTTACTTTCAGATTAAAGTTTCATGTTAGCATGTAGTATCAGTTTCAAAAGCTTAGAAAAGCATAAGTTCTGATCTATTGGGATAATTAATATCTCTTAAATAAACTAAATATTTGAATGAAATGGAATCCCATACTTTCTGTAGGAGAGGAATGTTAGAGCTGAAGAAACCGTAGAAGTTATCTATTCCAACTTCAATGTGGGGCTAATAGCTTATCTAGATGAGGTAAATTCAGAAACCATGAGTAAAAAGAATTTATTTCCAGTGCATTTATTAACTAGAAACCTTATTTTTAATAAAGACATGTTAATTATTTTTTGTATCCTGGTTAATTTTTACCTTCCTCATCCTGATTATTCTTTTAATTCCACTATGTAACAGGAACTTTTTATACAAAAGTTTTCTCAGTTAATACATTAAAATTTTATATCCAATAGTTTTCAGATTTAAGTCCATTCCTCATGTTATAGTACATTAAAATTAGAGCCAGGCTTTGTCTTCATACAACTCCTACGATAATATTCATTCTTAATTGTTTGGCTATCCCTTTGACTATGATCAAAAGTGTAAACTTCTTGTATCTGGAACCATGAAAATCTCTGCCATATATTTGCAAAATTAAACCATTGAATAAGTAGTCAAATATGATCAAGAAAAAACATATTGTGTGATAGAGAATCTAGAGGTAACATTTGTGAAGCACTGAAAGTCTTTTTGTTTATGCGTGTATTTGTGCAATCTTGTAATCTAAACTCTTAAATGAAAAGAGAAAAAGGTTTTTATATGTGTTTATGTATAATTAGCATCCAAAAAGTGAGATCCGATGATGTATTATATATTATAGGTTAATATTCCATATATTACCTATGTGCCATTTGTGAGCAATTTCCGATTTTAAATATTTTACAATCTTGCCAATAAGAAATAATTTTAAATGTTCCACTCCATGCAGGTGCTTCTGAACTGTGCATATTTTTCCCAGAACTAAAACTCACATGATCTATTGAATTTGCTCTTTTCCAGGATACCATTATCTCCCATTTCTCCAAACTCAGGGGTCTCAATTTTCTGTCTTATCTCCTTTACATCTTCTTGTTGGCACATACCAGGGTTCGCCTTTTGAACTTCGGTTCTATACGCTTACTTTTTTGATGATCCATCTAAATCACAGCTTGAAATCTATCTGTAAATGCGTGAGTCTGGAATGTTACCTCTAGCATAGGTCCTGTCTCTCAACTGAGAAATTCAGTGCCACCTGAGTGTCTGCTAGGTATCTCAAACTCACCATGTCCAAAGCTCAAGTTCTAATATTCCTCCTTAAGCATTACTCTTGCCCCAATTTTTCTCATTTCAGCTGGAAGTATATATATTTTTTTCAATGTTTCCACCAGTGCTCAGAGAAATTTTTCAGTAAAAGTCTAGAAAGTGTGGCTTCTGATGGATATTATTTGTGGGGGTTTGTTGAACATTTTTTAAAAAATGTTAAAACCACTCTTAGCTTCTGGGTCATACAAAAACAGATCATAACCCAGATTTGGCCCAAGGGTCATTGTTGGCCAATTCTGGGCTTAGACCAAAACCCTAGATCTATCATTAATTTCTCAATCTATTTCACAACCCATATCCATTCCATCAGCAGATGATGAGTGCTGTACTTTCAAAATACATCCAAAATCCTGCCACTTCTCAACACCTCCTCTCCCAACAGCTGATTTGAGCTTTCATCAGGGTGGTCACAAAAGACTTCTATCTGGTCTTCTGCTTCCTTCTGCCTAGAACATTCGTCCCTCGGATGTCCAAAGGGATTACTTCCCCTCCTTCTTCAAGTACTTACTCAGATGTCAGCTTTTCAGTGACCAATATGACAAAATGGAAACATTCCCTCAATATTTCTTACCTACTTTCTCAGCTTTTCCTTCTCCATAGTACTATGTAATCCATATTCACACTGCATATTGTACTCAGTAATTTTGTTCATTGTCAACAATAAAGTTCAAAGTGGGCAGGAAATTTTTTCTCTTTTATTCAGTTATATACTCGATGCCTAGCATATTGTAAGCATTCAATAAACACATGTTGAATCATTTAGTTAATTTAGTGAGGATAGTAATTTCAACATTGTTATATAACTTATCAATTGTTCATGAGTATTAGATCGGGAACAGCAAGAAAAGATCAAGTCCTTTAAATACATTGGCATCATTGAAAGCCAGGTAGAATAATGTCCTGGTTTAAGAACACATACTTGGCAATCATTGGAGAATAAATCCCATCTCTAGTGCTTTCTGGCCATGTGATAGAGGGAAGTTTACCTTATCTCCCTGCATCTAAGATTTTTTAGTCTATAAAATGTGTGTGAAAGCTCTTGGATTATTGATACAGTTGAATACAATATGCATATTAAGTGCTTAACACAGTAAATGCCGCATAATTAGTTTCAGTGATTTGTAACTATTATCATCACTATTGTAACCACAAATAGTAGTATAAGAAAATGAATAGATTAATCCTTTAGGCTGCTTTGTTCTTGTTCATGTACCTGAACCACTCAGCTCAAATGTGTCTGTTTAAAGTACTGGACTTCTTTTAATTTACATGTTAAAAATGGACAAGCAGATAGTGAAATTGTTCTGTATCTTGATTGTGGCAGTCGTTTCATGATTGTACAATTTTGTTGCAAAACTGTACAATGAAAAGGGTGAATTTCACTGTAAGTTACATCTTATTTCAAAAAAATAAATAGAAGCATTATTGCAGACATGTGGAACTATCATACTCATCAGAAATAATTACTTGCTTCCCCCTACAATGAGAAACAAAAACCACAAGGAAAAATTTAATCACATCAGAGATAGATAATTCCTCCAGCCCCACCTCAGGGTATAGGAGACACAAAATGGCTATGCTTGCCTGATTTCAGGCAAAAAAAAAACAGTTATTTCAAAACAAAATAAAAGTATGTGCTGGCCTTGCAAAACCTGGAACTGAATCTCTTCTTTCTCTCTTATGGTAGGTACAAAAGGAAAGGTGGCAATTACAAGCCTCTATTTACCCAAATATATGAGATAATCATATTATAATGCATTTATAATTTTATAGTTCCTAATGCTTTAGAAGCAAATGTTAATTAATGTAAAATCATTTTTAAATGTAATACCACTTAGAAATGTGTTTTTATGGTTAGATGCTGAAGTATTATATCCAAATTTTTACTATTCTTTGATAAATTAGCAACCCGAGTTAAGAGAAAACATCTCAACACTAATGATATTGCCAGGTCTACTGAAATTGACACAAATATGTGTCAATGAGTAGAACAGAAAAGAAAATTTTTTGAATACATTTTTATAATTTAAATGATGCTGTTTTCTCAAGCATGAAAGTCATAGTTTCCAATGTGGCAACATACAATGTGGTCAACAGGGAGAAGGGAAATCCAAACCTTTATTTTTAAAAGAGATTTTATTTCAAGATAAACCTCCATTTACATTCACTTTTTATTAAATTTCCCTAAATTTTTCACAAGGCTGACTGACTGCCATATAAAGAAAAGAAATAAAAAAACAACAAAATGTTTTACTTAAAACTAATAACCCAAATTTTGTGGGAAAGTTCCATTTGTATCCAGCTTGAAAGAAAAGAAAATCAACAATTGGAATTTTCTAATCCCTGTTTAAGGACTCAAGCCAAGATTACTCAGAGATTTAGCTAGACATCTTAAATAAATATAGCAGAAACAAGGCCCATTTGAATTGAATTTGATCAGCTGTCTGTGGTGTCTAGACCCTAAATGATACTGTATTTCAGGAACAAAATGCTAAATGGTTACATATTTCCAGGACCTAATCTAGAGACACAAAGTAAACTCATTTCTTTGTAAGCTGTTAGAGTTTCCTAGGTATTTCTAAATGCCTGTTCCAAAGAAATGTTTTCTATGTTTAAACGGTGAAAAGATTTGAATCAAGGAACAAGGTCACTGTGACATGGCCTTGAATTCCTAAACTAATGTATGTGAGACAGCAATTGGCAAGGGTAGAATTTTTTTCTAGAGAAAGTAGACCAAATGCAATTTAATAAAAGGCAGATGGCAAATTGGAAGATGGGATGGGTAGAATAATGGAATTTATGCAGTTCCTTTTTTGTAATGAAAATTATTTATAAATGAAAGGTCAAGTATAATTTTCTAATTTCAAACTACAGAGATTAACACAAGGCTGAGCGGCTCATGAAGAGTCCTTCTCTCTATAACACTAATCTCCATGTTGGTACTGATGAGCTCTACTGCAAGTGTCATACAGGGCTTTCAGGCAAGCTGGAATCTGCTATGGCATAGGGATGGTTTTAAATGGTTGCAAAGCAGACATAACAAATAGAAAAGTAGAAGTACTTCCTCAGACAGCTCCTCAGGGGTCCTCAGAGCTTATGTGCGATCTTATTTTATGCAGCGTGGCAGTCACTTCACAGTTAAGCATTGTGCACATTTCTGGTTTCCACAAATTACAAGGGACATGTTGAAGTAGCACTATGTTCAAAGCAAATCAATACAGATAATTAAAAGGTTGGAAAACAAGGTCTATGGGCAAAGGTGAAAGGAACTAGAACTCCCTCCCTTCTTTAGCTCCTTCAGGCAGGGCTTTTGTATCATGTCTCTTTTCCATCCCCTGAGTCCATGAGTATAAAATACCAGGAGAAGGAAGTCCTCAGTAAAAGCCTGTTAATTGGCCTGGAGGGAAAAAAGTAAAAAGAATGACAAAGGTCTTCAGATATATGAAGGGCCACTATTTTTTAAATTTGTAACCAGCTGCATCTGTTTCCACCATGTTTGGTACAAAGATAGAAGGCAAAAACTAAGCAGGAAAGGTTAGCATTCGTTTACCAATCCAAGTGTAACCAGCTTGTCCAAGCTTGCCCAGGGCTTTCCCAGTTTTAGCAATGAAGATCCCATCCTGGGAAACTCCTGCACCAACCTGGACAGGGGATCATCTGGCATTGCAACTGTTTATAAAGTAAGAGAGATTCAAATATGACAGACAGAAATTAGGTGAATCCAATCTGAATGCAAGGAAGAAAAACTAAGTGTTGTTTCATGGGCTTTCCAACCGTATGATTTTGTGAGTATCATTACTATCACATTTATTAATTAACAGAGACAATAATGACAGTGGTAAAAGTAGTAATGATTTCATTTTCTACCTGTCAAAGTGAGTTTGTTCTAATATTAGTTCACTGAAATCCCATTAAATGCATGTTTGACCCTGAAAAGCTAAGCCACATCCTTAAAGTCGTAATAAGTGAGAACTACAAAAATTGAATATAACAATTTTTTTCTAGATACATAGCAAGCCAATCAATGCTCTGTCATGCTTGAGATTGGTGAGGCCAAATAAAACATGGCCTTGTGGTTAACAGCAGAGGGTGGAATCATGCAGGTCTGGGTATGAGTATTACAAAATGGCCTTGGACCAACTACAGAAATCTCTAAGCACCTGTTTTCTCATCTGCAAAATGGAGGTAATAATGTCATTACCTACTCATGACAAGTTTATAAGATATTCTTTAATGGCCTTTACTTCTGAGTGATAGCATAATGGAAAGCAGGTCTATGAAATAAGAATATATTTGGGTTCAGGAATTGAGGTCTGTGGTTGTAACATGTATCTTTAATATACTTTATGTGTCAAACTTCCTCAGCACTTATCATGCATTACACATTGAATACAAGAAACCTATAAGGATTATTATTCTCATCCTTATTTTATAGACTAGACAACTCAGGTATGGAAAACTTGAATATTTTGCCCATAATCACATAGGTAAAAAGCAGCAGAGTCCATAGTGTGTAACCCCAGTGCCAATACTTGTAAACATGACAATATATTAATATTACATCTGGATTACCCTCAGTATGACCGTGAAGCTTTGTGTGAATTGAATATTCTTTTTAAAATAATACATAAATTCAACTTCTCTCAGTAAAACTTTTAATAAGTCTTAGTGGCAGTGAAATTGAGGTTAAATTCTCTGACAGGTACCTAAAACATTATATTTTACTGGTTCCAAAAGTGAAATATTCAGACCTTCAGACATAATTTGAGGGATAAATACAATAGCTCCAATCCATTTTATATCTAATCCAAAACTCATTTTTACTACTACCATGTGCTGTCTATTATGTGATAACTATTATTGATAAATTAACTGCTAAGATAGCCCGTGTTGATTATTCCAGGTCCAGTTAGCTCACTACTTCATGCAGCAAGCTACTTCATATGAAATAGGAGTTAGAGTTAAAAACATGTGGAATCATGTAGGTCTTTAGGAGTTAAATAACATTTTTCTGATACAAACTTATTTGACTTCCAAGTAATAGAGATGCTTATATCAGACAAAACTTTCCCCAGATTATAGTCATAAACTCTGGAAAAACATAAACATAAAAACACTATTTGAAGGCACTAGAGAATAATCAAAAGCAGAAAAAACTGGTGAGATGGTTCCGGAAACAAAGCAGGGAACCACTCAAGGTAAAATTTATATTTATATGGCTGTTCACTTAAGTCCTCTACTGCTCATTTGGCATGAATAGGCTGGAACTCAAGTAGAAAGCCATAATCTTATTAGCTTGAGAAGCTCAAAGATTGAGATTGCAAAAGGAACCTCAAAGATTGAGGTGGAAATCTTAGAAAAGAATGAGCAACAAAAAGGAAATATTAAAACCTACATGTATTCACGGGTGAATTCTACTCAACCTCTGAAGCAGCAGCAATGGTAATATTACATAAACTCCTTCAGAAAATACAGGAGAAAACATATCACAACCTGTTTAGACTAGTGTACAGTCTGACATGAAAACTTGTTAAATGTATTACAAGAAAAAAATTATAGACCAATAACCTTCAAGAACATAGATACACAGATCTTTTAAAAAGAAAAACTGGCATATAAAATCCAAGGATATTTAAAACAGATAATACATCTTGACCAAGTGAATATCATTATAGTACTACATGATTGGTTCAACATTCAATATACAATCATTGTGTATTTTATAATATCAACAGACCAGCAAAACAAAATATGATCTGCAATATATACAGAGAAAGCATTTGATAAAATTGAAAATCCATTCTTGGCAAAAGCTCTCAGCACAACTAATAATAAACAGGAACTTTCTCAATATGACAAACGGATTTTACAGAAAACCTAAAGGTAAAATAACAGTGGTAAGATATTTAATGTTTAAGATTGGAAAAAAAGGAAAGAAAGGATATCTGCTCTCACCACTTATTGTCAATGTTTTATTGGAGGTCCTAGTCAATGTAATAAGGCAAAAAAAATTAAAAAGAAAAGCTGTCTCTATTTATTGACTGTAATTGTCTACCTAGAAAATTCTAAAATATCTACCATAACATAATTAAATTTATCAAGGTCACAGGCTATAAGGACAATTATAAAACTAATTTTATTTCTCCATTCTTAAAGTAAACAATTAGAAAACATAAATTTTTAAAGCTACTCTGTTTATACGAGCATTTTTAAAACCTCAATACTTAGGAATAAATTTAATAAAAACTGTATAAGACCTCTACACTGAAAAACTAAAAAACATTGCTGAAAGAAAGAGAGAAGACCTAAATAGAGAGATAAACCATGTTCATAGATTGGAAAACTCAATACTAGATGTCAAGTTTCTCCAAATTTATCTGTACACTTAAAGCTGCTCTATCAAAATTCTGGCAGCTAATGTTAAACAGAAAAATATAAGCCAACTCAAAATTTAAATGGGAGTACAAAGAACCTAAGATAGCAAAAAAACTTTTTCTGAAAAGAATAACAAAGATGAAAGACACATACCACATGACTTCGAGACTTACTATAAAGGTACAATTATAAACATATGGTGGTTTTAGCATGAAGACAGATTAAAAATATCAACAAAACAGAACAGGAGTTCAGAAATAGACTCACAGTTGTAAGGTTAATGAATTTTCTATAAAACATCAAGGTAATTCACTGGGAAAAGGATAATCTTTCAGCTGGCATACATCAGAGACAAAAACAAATGTTGCTCATCACCTCACAATATACAAGCCAAAATAATTTAGATGGATAATAAACCTAAAGACAAATACAAACTATAAAACTTCTAAAAGAAAACATTTGAGTTTTCATGACCTCGGCATAGGCTGACTTTTTTAGATAGAATAAAAGGAAGCAAAAACCATTAATAAAAATATCTGTATATTACACATCATCAAAATTTAAAAACACTTCCCAAAAGTCACCATGAAGAATACTGAGAAAAAATATTTACAAAACATGTATCTGGACAAAGGATATAATAAAAATTGGCAAAGTACTTAAACAGACTCTTCACAAAGGAAAATATACAACTGATCAATATGCACATGAAAAAGTGTTCAATATAATTTGTCATCAGGAAAATGTATATTAAATTAGCTAGTAAATATTAAATTAAGCAACTGGCTATTATTACATATCAACTGAAATGGCTAAAATTAAAATACTGACAGCATCAAATATAAATGATAATGTGAAGCATAAGAATTCTCATAGACTGGTGAGCAGTATTAAATGAAACAACCAATTTAGAAAAGTGTTTGTTAGTTTTCCATATGATTAAACACAAATCTACCTATGACCTGCATCTCACTTTTAGATACTTACCCAAGAGAATAAAAACCCATGTCCACAAAATAAACTAGTACACGAATGTTCATAACAGCTTTATTTATAAAAGCCCAAAATTGGGAACGCCACAAATGTCACAGGAAAACAAATAATCTGCGATATACTCATACAAAGAAATGCTACTCTGTAAGATCAACTTTTAATACACAACAATATGGATAAATCTCATACCAAATACTCTAAGTGAAAGAAACCATACATGGTAGTCCCTGCCTTATCCTCAGGAAATACGGTTCAAGACCTGATACCTCAGATACTACCAAACCTGATTGACCTCAATAGGAATGGTACGTAATTCAAAACTTACAAATTGTTCATTTCTGGAATTTTTATTTAATATTTTCAGACAGCCATTGACAGAACAACTGAAACTGCAGGAAGAAAAACCACAGATAAGAGGGGATAGCTGAACATACCATATGATTCTCTATATAAAGCTCTCTTATAGGTAAAACTATTTGTGATGGGAAATAGAAAAGTGAGGAAATTAACTGGAAGTGTCACCAGGAAGCTCTCTGGGGTGATGGAAAAGTCTGCAACTTGACAGGTTGTGGGAGACACATGTATTGATGTATTTGTCAAAACGTATCAAGGTAGATACTTAATATTTGTACATTTAACTGCATGTAAATTTTATGTCAAAAAAAAAAAAAAGCAAACAATGAAAGCGTTTTGTTTTGGGGATAATTTTCCCCTCTAGATTTTACCTTTTTGTAACTTCTTCATTTGTTCTGGCTCTGAACTTAACTAAAACAAAACTGCTTCTCCCTTCACACATGTGTGGTCCAATGCACTGATGAGTCTTAGATTGTGGTCTCGTATAGTGAAGGCAAATGAGTTTCAGTTTGAGAGTTAACTTCAGTTAGTTGACAGTAAATACGTAGGGCAGTATTTATAGAAAGAATTTGTGACTTTGTCCAATTTCTCTGCTGTAGATTGAATGTTTATATCCCCCTAAAATGCATATGTTGAAGCCCTAATTTCCAGTGTGATGGTATTTGGAGGTGGAACCTTGGGTAGGTGATTAGATTTAGATTAGGTCATGAAGGTGAAGCCCCAGTGATGGAATTCGTACCCTTATAGGAAGAGGAAGACTCTCTTTCTCTCTTGGCCATATGACAATACAGGGAAAAAATGGCTGTCACTAAACCAAAAGTAAAATCTGCTAGCACCTGGACCTCATACTCCCCAGCCTCCAGAACTATGAGATAAAGACATCTGCTGTTTAAGCCACTCAGTCTGTGGTACTTTGTTATAGCAGCAGAAGCTGACTAAGACACCCTCTGAGAATTTTTAGATTAAGTGCTCTCAGTGGATGAACATTATCTGTCAGGCAAACAGGAGAAGTGATGAAGGAGCCCTACCCTATTCAACATCTTCAACATTATCAATCGCTAATGTTGTCTAATACATCTGAGAGGCTACCTTTTAAATACTCTTACAACATAAATATCATTAGATCAACATAAGGGGACATCACACACTGAATTTTCTTCATATTTTGTAATGATAAATTGTAGAGTAAACTGAGAATGAAGTAATCTGAAGACAAGTGTTCCTGTCTAACTTTTTATCTAACATGTCCCAGACCTAAAACTACTAATTATTTTATTTTTATGTATAATACAATACAAACATATACAATAGTATAATCTATACAAGTATTATTATAAACAATGATAAAATGAACATCAACCACCTACCACTAAGCTTAAGAAACCCAACGCCAAACTATGAAGCCCTGGGTGTCTTTCCCTATCATATTCCCCTCATCACTCCTATGACTTGTGCTTTTTTTGCCTAACATGTTTTTGAAATTAATTCATGTTGACATTGGTAGTTACGATTCACAAATCTTCACTGCCATCAATTATTCCATTCTATCACACTTTATCCATTCTCCAAATAGTAATTTTTGTTGTTTCCAGTTTATCACTACTACAATTAATGCTTCTATAAACAGTGAACATAAGCAAGGGTTTTGAGAGTATATTACCGTAGCTCAATTTCCATGCCAAAAGTTAATACTCAATTTTACAATACTGCTTGTTTCCCAAAATGGTTATACCAATTTACACTTCCATCCATCACATTTAAGAGATTTCTTAAATACTTAATAGTCTCCAGTGTGTTTTTGTTTTCACAAACACACTGACTCACTCTTGTCACCCAGGCTGGAGTGCATTGGCACCATCTCTGCTCACTGCAACTTCTGCCTCCCAAGTTCAAGCAATTCTCCCACCTTACCCTCTCGAGTAGCTGGGATTACAGGTGCAAACCACCAAGCCTGGCTAATTTTTGGATTTTTTGGTAGAGACACGTTATTTTACCACGTTAGGCAGGCTGGTCTTGAACTCTTGACCTCAGGTTATCTGTCCACCTTGGCCTCCCAAAGTGCTGGGATTAGAGGCATGAGTCACCATGCCCAGGCTTCAGTGTTTTAATGTTTGCCAATCTAGTAGTTGAAAAATCCTACTTCACAGTGGTCTTAATTTTATATTTCATATTACTAGTGAGGCTAGGTATATATTCATATATTTATGGGCCTTTCATTTCTTCTTGTAAGAAATGTTTATCTATCTTTGCCCCATTTTCTACTAAATTGTTTTGCTCTTATTAACTTATAAATGAATATTTTTCACAGGCTCAAATCCTTTGTTGGCTTTATAAATTTTTCCCAGAATTATGATGTCTTCTTGCTTTTTATTGATGTCCTTTGATGAGTAAATGTTCCTAATTTAAGCAAAGGAGAATAATCCTTGATGATTTTTCCTTTCTGTGTCTTTCTTAAGAAATATTTCCCTTCATGAGCTTATAAAATTTCTCTCATATTTTCTTATAAAAATGTTTAGTGTTTTAAATATCTGGAATATTAATTTATATTTTAAATATCTGGGATAAAGTTTTTAGTATAGTTTGAAATATAAATTTTACTTTATTTTCCATATGGGTAACCAATAATCCAAGCACAGCTTATTGAAGAGTTCGCCTTTCTTCCATTGCTCTATAGTTCTTTCCTCATTGTATAAGAATTCTAGATATAAATGGGTCACTTTCTAATATTTCAATGTCTTCCATTGATCTATTTTACCTTTACTGTACTATTGTTGCATTGTCAAATTGCCACAACTTTATAATAACTTTTGATATCTTTAAATTAAACCCCCTCTCCTTGTTCTTCAGGTGAGCCTTGGCAATTCTTGGCCTTTTGATCCTTCATGCAATTTTAGAATAATTTTTTTAGTTTTGTGAAAAATTCTGTTAGTTATTAAATTTGGTTTGATTATATATATCCATTTGTATAGATCTAATTTTTTTCTAAGTTATACTCTGTATCTTGCTAGAGCATAGAAATGCAATTAATCTTTCTATATTAGTTTTATGGTAAGCTTGACAGTTTTTGCTATTTGGTTTTTAAGATATTGGTTAACATCTCAAAAATTACAGCAACACAGAGAATCAAAATTAGCATAGTTTTTCACAAGATGAAATACAGTTTCTCTCTCATGTAATGATTCAAGTTAGGAAACTCTATCCTGTGAGGTCTTCCAAGCAGCACTGACTCTCAGAGCAAGCACAGTGGCTGCCCTGGGGCCTGCAGTGGGTTGGACCATGCTGTCACATGTATATTGGCTATTTGGATATACTGTTTCTGTACCTGTTCAAATGTTTGGCTTATTTTCTACTGGATTAATTTGATTAGTATATATCCTTTATATATTCTGGATATGAGTAACTGGTAAAATATATGTGCTATAAAAATCTTATCTCATTCTGGAGTCCTGCTGCTTAACTCTCCTAATTTTAGTTTTTGATAAACAGATTTTTAAAATGTGAATATAGTCTAATTTATCAATCTTTTTCTCTGTGGTTAGTACACTTTTTCTTCTGCTTGCATAGTAATTCCTGACTTGAGACTATGAAGACACCCTCCCATATTAGCTTCTAGAAGTTGTATGTTATATATGTCACATTTAGATTTATGATCCATTCAGAACTGATATTTGTATATGCTAGGAGGTGGGTATCAGGTTTTGGGGGGGTTTATATGAATATCCATAAACCCAGCATCATTTATTAAAAAGCTCACCCTTCCCTAATTCTCTATCAAAGCCACTCTTTTTACCAAGTTATCTATGTTTAAGCATGTTTCTGAACTTTATACACACATAAATGTCCCATTCATTTATATATTCATAATTATGCTAATGCCACAATCTTAATTATTAGTGTTTTAATAAAGTATATTTTCCTTCTTTGTTCTTCCTCTAGCTAGTCTTCATTATTTCTGGTTTTATTTAGTTCTCACTAAATTTGAAAGGGTTTGTCAATTTCTTCAAATTAATACTAATTCAGAATTATATAATTTCCTGGGTAACTTTATAAAATACCACCCTTTAGTTCTGAAGATGCTTTCTGCCTAAAATCTGTATTATATAATAAAACCATATTTTACTAGTCTTTTTGCATATATTATTCTTTTAATTATGTATTATCTTTACTTTCAAACTTTCTGTTATATTTAAAATGCATTCTCTTTAAGCTACAGATTTTTCAATTTTACAATCTTTTTTAATTAAAAGTATTTTGACCATTTACATTTGACATAATCACTAGTGTATTTAATATTTTGTCTAAACATAATAGGTTTTTATTTGACCTGTACTTATGTTCTTATTTCTATTCTTTCTGGGGTCTTTTTTGGTTGATTTTTTAAACTTCAGATATTTATTGAAATAATACATTCACATGCAGTTGAAATAATTGTAAAAAAAAATAATATGAAGAAATCCTTGCATTCTTTGCCCCACTTTTTAAAAGATAACCGACTGCTAAACTATAGTATAATATCACAATCAAAATACTGACATTGATATAATCTGTTGATCTTATTCAGATATTCCCATTTTATTTGTGTTCATTTGTGTCTGTATATTAAATTCAACATAATTTTGTCACCTTTGTAGGCTCATATATTCATCATCACAATAAAAATATGAAACCATTCCAATGCCACACAAATTCTCCATGTTGCTCCCACCCCCATTTTTAATCCCTGGCAACTATTAATCTGCCCTTTATTCCCAAAATTTTATGATTTTTAAAGTGAAAAACCTATCCTTCTTCTATTTATTGCTTTTTTTGTCCTAAAAATCAATGGTACATATTTGTATGATTCTCTTCCTGGGTTTTCTATCCTGTTCCACTGAGCTGTACATCTGCCCTTCTACCAGCATGGCATTGTCTTGACTATTGTAGCCATATAATAATACTTAATATTGGATAATTTCCCTTAACTTGTTATTATTTGTAATGATTGCTTTAGTTATTCTAGGGTCTGTTCCTTTCCACATAAATTTTACATAACCTTATCTATGTCTACACAAAACGTTTGATGAGACATTGGCAGGAACCACACTAAACTGATAGATATAAGAAGAATTGACATGCTTACTATGTTAAATATTCCAATCAATGGACAAGATAGGACTTTTTGTTTATTTAGATCATCTTAAAGCTTCTTCATTAGAATTTTATAATTTCAAGTATATATATACTCTTTGTTTCATTAAGTGAATACCTAAGCATTTCATTTGGAGTGATTATAAATGGTATTATATTTATTTTCAGTTGTTGGCTGTTCGTTGACAGTGTATGGGAATAAAATGGATTTTTGTATGTTGGTCTTGTACACTGACACCTTACTAAATTCATTTATTAGTTCTAGGGGTATTTATAAATTTCTTGGCATTTCCTATAAATAAAATTGTAAATAAAAAGGTTTACTTTTTTCTTTCCAATCCTTATGCCTTTTAGTTCTTTTTATTGGCTAGTTACAGTCCTATTTTGAATAAGAGTGATGAGACAGATATATTTGCCTTGTTTCTAATCTAAGGGGGAAAACATTCAATCTTTCATCCTTAAAAATAATATCAGTTGTAAGATGTTGTTTTGTTTGTTTTTTGGTAAAGGCTCTTTTTCAAGTTGGAGTAATTTCCCCTCTATTCTTGACTTGTAAAAAGTTTTTATCTTGACTGAGCATTGGATTTTGTCAAATGCTTTTTCTGCTTCAATTTACATGATCATATGATTTTTCTTCTTTAGCTTGCTGATGTGGCGAGTTACACTGATTTATTTCCTAATATTGAGCTAGTCTTGCATACCTAGAATAAACCTCACTTGGTCACAAAGTAAAATTTTTTTTATACATTTGTGGGTTTCATTTGCTAATATTTGGTTAAGTATGTTTGCATCTAAATTGATCATAGAAATTAATACTTTTATGATGGAAGAAACTTATAAAGCTTTAGTTGCATTTACCTTCTGACTTTCATGCTCTTTCATCTTGTATTTTAGTTATATTTATATAATAAATATCATAAGATAGTATTTTTATTATTTGAAACATCAAATATTTAGTTAAGTTTATCCATATGTTTAAACTTTTCACTTATCTTCACCCCTTTTCTGAAGAACATTATTCTTCTATTCCCTGAAGAACACCCTTTATTATTTTCTTTAGCACAAATGTTACGGTTAAAAAAAAAAAATCCTCAATTTTTGTTTCTCTGAAAATGTCTTCATCCTACTTTTATTTTTACAACATATTTTCACTAAATATGGAATTCTAGATGATACATTTTCTTTCATCACTTGGAATATATTATTCCATTGTGTCCTAGCTTCCCCTCGTTTTTATTAAAAAGTCTTAAGAACATTGACAGTATTGTTACTCCTTTGCACTCAATAAAAGCTGGTAAATTTATCTAGTCAGTCATTATCAAAAAAGAAAATCTGTCATTACTTCAATGATCATATTAAGTTCAGCTGCTTTCCTTACAGGTCCAGTTCATGTCTCTCTCATTTTCTCTCATTGCCATCAATTTCCAAACTATAAGTTCCCGACTTGGATATTTACTGCCAAGGCAGTTTCCTCTTTTATATACTACTCTTATTTCAATTAATTAATTTATGCTTACTATGCTTTCTTTTCCCATTTTTCATAACCCATGGAGGAAAGGCTCCTCTTCCTTCTTTGTGATCTGGGCAATACGTGTAAAAGTGTCTTGCTGCTGTTGATGCTTTTCTCATCTATTTCTCAGTGTGGAGACTTTTTAGAATGTGTATTCGATCCATATTGCTGGACATAGGAGTCACACAGATTTCAAGTAACTGTTAACACTTCTTTAAATGACACAAATTTGAACATGCTTTCTTATCAGTGTTGCTTCAGAAAAGCAATGGAATGACGAAAGCCCTTCTGCTCTTCACCAGGTCAGACTTAGAAGTCACACCCAAAAAGGAACTCATCTTGAACTCTTCAAAAGGATACCACAGAAACCCTAAAATTCGATGGGAAAGAAAAAAAAGGGTACCCCCAAGTGACTTTTATGTGAAGATAGTGCTACAATACCTCTAGACCAGATTGCTTTTAGTGCTGCCATTCTAGATTCTTCACAGTGAGGTAACATAGATACAGATTACTCATTTCAACTTAATTTGTGACATTTCTGACTTTATTTCTAATTATAATGTATTTCTAATTATATTATATTTCTAACCAGTAGTTTCCTATTAGTATGAACTCCACAATGTTGATTAGATGTTCATGGCATAGCTCCTTTAGGTACAACTCCATGACATTACCAATGACACTTTTAATATCACTGTCTTTTTTCTATGCTAATTATCTTTTTTGGTTCCCCCACACACACAGAACTAGCAGTTCATTAGCTACATACAGCTTACCAAAAGGTATTTCTTTAAGTCATTGCTAAAGACCATGATAAGTCCGACGAGGGTAACTTTTGTAACTGCTTATTAAGTAGATGAAACCAAATACAAAGTTTATCTTTCTTGTGTGTCTGTTGCAACAGAGAGAAAGGCGAATATACAAACATCTGCCACAGTTAGAGCAAACCCCAAAAAACTCTAAAGATAAACTACATTGGACACCAGCTTGGAAAAGTGTCAGTATGATGTTTAGAAAAATGAAATCCAGGGTTGCTACCCAGCTTCTTTCAGAAAATGTTTTGCCAACTTCAGTATAAATACACATGGTAATAATCAATGTCTATGGCTTTTCTAGGTTATTACTAAATACTCATTCTAAAATGTATGCATTTATATTTAATGGCATATTTCTTAATTTAAAACCTAATACTCTGTTGTTTTAAAATTATATTTGTTAAGATACAGATTTCGATGCTTCAAATAAAGAATAATACTAGCAGAATGTGAAGAGAGTAAAGGAAAAGGAGAAAGCGAAAACTAGGAAAAATAAAAATGCTAACCAAGAAGGGGATACAATGAAAAATGAGGCAGCAAAGAAGTAGTGTGAGAGTAAGAGACAGTTTGAGGTTGAGAAGCAAGAGATATAGGAAAATTGCATTGGATGGTTAACTTATTAAGCTATTTGTAAATTACTAACAAATCTATTGCTAAAAACTATACCTTCCACCTGATCTCCAGATTGATGTCTATGGTTATCTTTCTGCACTCGCCCATGGGATGAGTCAGAGACATTTCAAAATTAACAGGTTTAAAATCACACCATCTATCCCAAACACAACCTGCTTCCCTAAATATATACGTCTAAACCTGCCACTCCCAGGATTTCTTTTATTGAAGTAAGTAGTGTTGTAGCTTCTTGTCAACTACCTAGGCAGTTGTGGTAAACCCCATTTTACTTTACTTCTTGAATAAAAAATATTGCCAAGTGATTTTTTTGATACTACCCCAAAAGCACATGGAACAAAAGCAAAAATAAAGAAATGAGATTAAACCAAACTAAAAAGTTTCTACACAGCAAAGAAGCAATTAGCAGAGTGAAAAGACAAGCTACAAATTAGAAAATATTTGCAAACCACATATCTGACAAGGAGTTAATATCCAAAATATATAAGAAACTCAAACAACCAAATAGCAAGAAAACAGTCTTATTAAAAGATACACAAAGTACCCAGACAGACATTTCTTAATAGAAGACATACAAATGGCTAAAATAGATATGTGGAAAAATGTTCAACATCTCTAATCATCAGGAAAATGAAAATCAAAACCAGAACGAGATATCACCTCACATCTGTTAGAATGCCTGTTACCGAAAACATGAAACATAACAAGTGTTGCCAAAACATGGAGAAAAGAAAACCGTGTTACACTATTGTGGGAATGGGAATTAGCATAATTTAGTATAATTATTATGGAAAACCATATGAAAGTTTCTCAAAAAAAACCCAAAAACAAAAACAGAACTTTCATCTGATCTAGCCATCCCACTTTTGGATATAGACTCAAAGGAAACAAATTCAATATGTTAAAAAAAATATATATCTGCACTCACATGTTTACTGCAGCATTATTCACAAGAGCCAAGATATAGTGTCAACATAAATGTCTATCACTGTGTGAATGGATAAAGATAATGTAGTATGTACACACAATAGAATAGCATTCAATCTTTAAAAAGAAGGATATTCTGTCATTTGTAACAACATAATGAACCTGGAGGATATGATGCTAAGTGAAATAAGCCAGGCACAAAAAGACAAATATCACATGATCTCACTTATGTGTAGAATCTGAAAAAGTTGAATTCATAGGAGCAGAGAGTAGAACAGTGATTACAAAGGTCTGGGGTGGTTGCAGGGCAAGCTGATATTGGTCAAAGAATACAACATTTCAGTTACATAGAAAGAATAAGCTCAAGAGATCTACTGTATAATTTGGTGACTATACTTAACAACAATGTATAACATTCTGGACAAATGCAAAGGGAGTAGTTTGTTGTTGTTGTTTTTTAGATGGGCTCTCGCCCTGTTGCCCAGGCTGGAGTGCAATGGCATGATATGGGCTCACTGCAACCTCCGCCTCCTGGGTTCATGTGACTCTCCTTCCTCAGCCTCCCAAGTAGCTGGAATTATAGGTGCATGCTACCATGCCCGGCAAATTTTTTGTATCTTTAGTAGAGATGGGGTTTCACCATGTTGGCCAAGTTGGTCTCGAACTCCTGACCTCATGATCCACCCACTTTGGCCTCCCAAAGTGCTGGACTTACAGATGTAAGCCACTGTGCCTGACCAAAGGGAGTGGATTTTAAGTGCTTTTGCCACAAAAAAAAAAAAAAGTATGTGAGGTAATGCATATGTTAATTAGTTTGATTTCACCATTCTACAATGTATGCAAGTATTGAAACATGTTTACAACATAAATACATACAATTTGTATTTGCCAATCTAAAAAAATAAAGAAAATATTGCCCGGATTTTTCAGTTAGGTGTAGCCATGTAGCTGACACTATCAACAGTAGAATGTGAATACAAAATACATTTGTCCCTTCTGGTTCTTAATGCTTTATAGTCTACCTCCCTTTGTCTGACAGCCAGATGCACAGAATCTAGTGAAGACAGCAAGGCTCTGAGATATGGCAAAGACACTAAAGGATATGGCAAAGGAACTAAAAGATATGGCAAAGGCACAAAAAGGAAAAAGCCCAGATCCCTGAATGACTGTTTAGAATAGAACCATTCCCCAACACAGACTATTATTAGACTGACAGATAAGAAAGAAACACACTTTATTGTATTGGGATATTAAGGTTTTGGAGACTACAATCATAAACATGTGCCTTTCCTAATTAATTGGTATCTTGAAGTGAGGAACTATGATAATAAATACCAAAAATACATGGCATTGGCTTAGCAGTTGGAAATTGAGCAGTAAAGATACAGCTGTCATAGGTTTTAGCTGCCATAGGTTTTGAAAAGATGGCAAATAATGCTATGCAACAGAAAAATATTTAATAAAACTGTTGCCCATGACAATTTAGAAGACAGACCACTTGCCAACAAAATCTCAAGATCTAGGAGGAGCAGCCAGAAATAATCAGAATGCTATGTATTGCCTGTTATGGACTTGCTTACACAAGGTATTACGAGAAAGCAATGAGCTTAACAAAGAATTGGCTTGCTCACAAGTAGAAATGGAAGAGAGTATAGAAGTTCAGAAAAAACTATGTCTACTAGATTTTTAACAATAAGAGGTAAAATTGAGAAAGAAAGCAAAAAATGTCAAGTAAAATTTATCAGTTAAACAAAACATCTCAATCTTGTGGTAAAAATTGATTTAGCGTCCTAACCTCCTATCCATGCTAATTATTGCATATAGACACAGGTAGCCTCTGATATATTGAAAGAAAAACATGGAAATGAGAAATCATTTTTAAATGAAAAAAGCAAATCTGATAACTAGTTTAGCAAAGAAATTTGAATGTGGTTATTGGCACATGGAAATGTCTGGAAACAATAAAATCAGGAGGCGACTGTTTTTTTGAAAAGTTGTTCTGACAAGGAAATGAATAGCCTGGTCTAAAAATGCATGTGAGGGTTCAGTAAGCCTTAAAACAACCCTCAAGCAAGAACGGGCTATGAAGCAATGTTTTCTTCAAGAAAGGCATCAAATGTGCTCAAGGAATATACAAATAGGCAACCTCCCAGAGGGCAGAACCAGGAATCATAGACCAGAAGCTGCTCCCAGAGAAGAGAACCAGGACTAATAAAAGAACTTCCCCTGCCTCCAAGATAAGGGCTTTTCACAATGTCTGTCTAGTGGATTTCAGAATTGCTATACACTGGTGACTATGTGTTTCCCACTGTCTCTTTCTAAATGAGAGTGTTTATCTGTGCTTTTCAGTCTCTATCACACAATGGTATGTGGGTGTGGAGGAGATAGAAAATTTTTTATTTTAGACCATAAGTCACCAAACTATGAAGGGACACATCTCTCACTGTAAATCATCTGAAGATTCTGCACTTTGAGCAGAATGAGTGGATGGGAACTTTAGGATATCTCTGTTGGAAAAAGATAAATGTCTTCTAGGTGACAGAGGAATATGATAAATATACTTGGTAACTGGAAAGACAGTCTGTGTTTATGTCTTCAGCAAACTTCATTTTCTTTTCCTCCTGGACACCCAGAGAGACCACCTTTCCTAGGCTTCTTTGCAATTAGACATGACTATTTGAATCCATTCTGACCAACGGAATTTCAGAAGTGAGATGAACAATTTCCATGCCTGGACTCTAAACATCATCTTACAATCCTCTAGGCTGTCTTTCTTTCTGTATTAACCATCTAACACTGATCCAGAAGAAGAGTCTGAAGCCCTGTGGGATTGCAGAGCCACTAAATTGAAGAAGTTTGGTGTCCTGAATGATTACATACAACAAGGATACCCCCTTCCACTACAACCAAATTGGACTGTCCCATGAGAAAAAATAAACCTTTATTGGATTAAGCATATTAAGATTATGAAGCCACTGTTACAGCAGTTAATCTATGCTAATAGATCGCTCAAGCTGAACACTGAAAGTAATTCTAAGTTTTTCACTCTCTCTCACTGAGATGGTTTGGATTTATGTCTCCACCCAAATCACTTATCAAATTACAATCCCCAGTGTTGGAGGTGGGGCCTGGTTAGAGCTGAGTGGATCATGGTGGTGGACTTCTCCTTTGCTGTTCTCATGATAGTGAATGAGTTCTCACAAGATCTGGATGTTTAAAACTGTGTGGCACCTCCCCACTCTCTTTTTTCCTCCTACCCCAGTCATGTAATTCATGCCTGCTTCCCCTTCACCTTCTACCATGATTGAAAGTTTCCTGAGGCCTCCCCAGCCATGTTACCTGTACAGCCCATGGAACCATGAATCAATTAAACCTCTTTTCTTTGTAAATTACCTAGCCTCAGGTATTTCTTTAGAGCAGTGTGAGAACAGATGAATACACTCATCTCTTATATATGATCATTTTTATGTGTCTGTTTTGGCATCTAAATATTTTTCAATTTTTTCTTTTTCTCACACTACTGTGTTAATTTGGGTCCTCATAAGCTTGCACCAGAATTATTGTTATATCTCTGCAAATGAAAATAGACATACAACATACCAAAACCTATGGGATGCAGCAAAGGCAGTTTTAAGTTTAAAACAATCAAGGCCTACACCAAAAATAAATAAATACATACATACATACATACATACAAGACTCCAAACAACCTAGCATTATACCTCAAATAATTAGAAGAAAGAATAAACTAAGGCTAAATGTAGAAGAAGAAAGGAAATAATAAAAATCAGAGCAGAAATAAATAGGCACTAGGAAAAGATTAAAGATATCAAAAAAAACTAAAGTTTTTTTAAAAGATAAACACAATTGACAAAACTTTAGCCAGACTATCAAATAAAAAAGATTAAAATAAACAAAATTAGGAATAAAAAAGAGACATTAAACTGATACCACAGAAATATCAAAGATCATAAGAGACTATTACGAACAACTATATACCAACAAATTAGATAACCAAGAAGAAAAGCAAAAAATGTATAGAAACAACCAACCTACCATACCTGAATCGTAAATAGAAAATTTGAACAGTTCAATAAACAAGTAAGGAGATTGGTTTGGTAATAAAATCTCTCATCAAAGCAAAGCCTAGGATCTCATGCCTTCACTGCTGAATTCTAATGACCTTTTTTGAAAGAATGAATGCCAGCATTTCTCAAACTCTTCCCAAAAGAATTGAAGAAGGAAAACTTTCTAGTTCATTTTATAAAGCCAGCATTACCCTGATACCAAAACCAGGTAGGGACACTACAAGCAAAGAAAATTGCAGTTCAATATCCCTGATGAAAATAGATGCAAAATTCTCAACGAAATACTAGAAAATCAAATTCAACAGCATATTACAAAGATATTCACCATGGTCAAGTTGGATTTATCTGTGAGATGCAAGATGATTCAACATAGGCAAATTAATAAATGTGATATGCTATATAAACAAAATGAAAAACAGAAACAACATCAACACCTCAACAGATGCATAAGAATCATTTAACAAAATTCAACATCCTTTCATGATTAAAAAATAAGTCACTCTTAACAAATTAGCTATGGAAGAAATGTGCTTCAACACAATAAAGCCACATATGACAAGTCTTTAGCTAACATCATACTCAAAAGTGAAAATCTGAAAACTTTCCCTCTAAGATCGAGAACAAGACAAGAATGCCCATTATGTCATTTCTATTTAACACATTACTGTAAGTCTTCCAGAGCAATTAGGCAAGAAAAAGAATTAGAAGGCATCCAAATTAAAAAGGAAGAGTTAAATGTCTCTATTTGCAGATAGTATGATCTTATACAGGTATTCCTTGACTTAAAATAGGGTTATGTCCCAAGAAACCCAATGTAAATCAAAAATATCGTAAGTCAAAAATGCATGGCTAAGAGCTGTGTCTCACTGCTTCTGCCCAGCATCGCGAGGGAAGTATGGTTTCTACTAAATGTGTATAGCTTTCACACCATCATAAATTTGAAAAACTAAGTCAAACCATCATATATCGGGGACTGTCTGTATATACAAAACCCTGACAACTCCACACACAAAAAAGGGAAAAAAAAACACTCTTATAATTGATAAATTCAGTTAAATTGCAGGACATGAAACCAACATACAAAAGTAAGCAGCATTCTATACACTAACAATGAACTATCCAAAATGTAAACTTTTAAAAATCCCATTAATAATAGCATCAAAAAACAGGAGTATATTTAACCAAGGAGTTGAAAAATCTATATACTCAAAACTAGAAAATATTAATGAAAACTTTGAAGAAAACACAAAATAATGCAACGATATCCCTTGTCACGGTTTGGGAGAAATAATATTGTTAAAATGTCCATATTACCCAAAGCAATCTATAAATTCAGTGCAATCCTCATCAATATTTCAATGTCATTTTCACAGAAATGAAAAAAATATTTCTAAAATTCATATGGAACCCCGAGACCTCAAATAGCCAAAATATGGAAGCAATCCTAAGTGTCCTTCAATAAATTAATGCATAAAGGAAATGTGACATATATAACAAAGGAATACTATTTAGTCTTTTTAAAAGAAGTATGTCATTTGAGAAAACATTAATGAACCTAGAAGACTTTAAGTTAAGTGAAATAAGCCAGGTACAAAAAGACAAATACTGTACGATTTCACCTACATTTAAAATCTGGAAGTCAACAACATGGGAAAGTAGAATCGTGGTTACCAGAGGTCCCAGGTAAGTGCAGGTAGGTAGCTAATAGGGAAAGGGGAGATGTTGCTCAAAAGATACAAAGTTTCACTTATATTGGAGCTACATAGTTATATAATACATGCTGTGTATAACACAGAAGGGTGACCATAATTAATAATAATGTATTGCACATTTCAAAATAGCTAAAAGAGAGATTTTAAATGTTCACACCACGAGTAATAATAATAAGTAGGGGAAGTAATGGATATGCTAATTAGCTTAGCTTAATCATTCCGCAATGTCTACATATACCAAAACATCACATTGTACCCCATAAATGTATACAATTATTATTGATTATTAAGAAAAATAAACAAGCTGGGAGCAGTGGTTCACAATAATAATCCTAGCACTTTGAGAAGCCAAGGTGCGAGGACTGCATGAGGCCAGGATTTCAAGACCAGCCTGGGCAATGTAGTAAGACTCCATTACTCACTCACAAAGGTAGCCAGGCTTGGTGGTGTGCACCTGTGCACCCAGCTACTCAGCAGACTGAGGTGAGAGGATCACTTAAGCCCAGGAGTTTGAGGCTTCAGTGAACCATGATCGTAACGCTGCACTCCAGCCTGGGTGACAAAGTAAGACCTTAACTCTAAAACAAAAGAAATAAAAGCACTCTTTAGAGGATGAAAATTGAAAAACAATTATTGATATAGTCTTCTAATTAACTGTCCTATATTCCAGTTCTGGACATATCCCTAATTCATCTCAGACACTGCTTCTAAAAAAATGTTCTAAAATTAAAATCTTCCCACTAAAAACCCCTCAATGTCTTCTAAATAACTTCAGAAGAATTTCAAACCCCTTAGCACAGACTATAAGGATGTTTATGATATTATCACTGCCTGCCTTTCCATCCTCATTTCTTCCATGCTACCACGTGTTCTCAGAACTTCTACACACAGATATTTTATAGGTTTTCCAAATATGCAGCTCCTTAAGTAACCCACCTATAGACTGTTTGCCTATTTTGGGTGTGATTAGAAAACAGATTCCTGCTACCAAAAAAATGCTCTGGAGCTGTCATGCTTTACCCACTGGTACCCTATTTCTCACTTCTCTCTCCTACCTTTCATTCATTCATTTTCTTTATGCTGAACCTTGGGTTCCTTTTTCATGCATGTCTTAATCTCACACGTATGTCTAGAATAGTGACTAATCCTATTTCTCGTAACAGTAGTCTGACTCTACTTGACCTTATCCGTCAATTTTGTATTCCTACTAATGTCTTTCAGGGTAACAGCCTCCTCTATACCAATGTCTCCTCTCTGGTCTTTTGTAAGACCATCAGATGTCTTACATTTTCCCAAGTCTGCCCACAACGGAAGTCTTGTCTGTGTTCCCCACCTTGCCAGGGTTGAGAACAAGACTTGAGCATTTGCTTCTTCAGACTCCAATTCCAGTGTCCATACTCTTTAATCCATTTGAAATATGTCCTCTATTTTACCTAGAAATGTCTACTCATCCTTAAATCCTAGTTCAAATATTACCTTCTCGACAAGATTTTTCTTGATCCTCAAAGCAGTGTTCTATCTTCTCCATACTCCCATAGCATCTTTTTAATACTTCTATTTATCATTAATGCCATTATATTTTTTAACATTTTGTTTGCTGTTTATCTCCTTCTGGATAGTAAGATCTTTCATCAAATCACCCTCTTAAAAAATATAGTTGAGGGCCGGGCGCGGTGGCTCACGCCTGTAATCCTAGCACTTTGGGAGGCCGAGGCGGGTGGATCACGAAGTCAAGAGATCAAGACCATCCTGGTCAACATGGTGAAACCCCGTCTCTACTAAAAATACAAAAAATCAGCTGGGCCTGGTGGCGCGTGCCTGTAATCCCAGCTACTCAGGAGGCTGAGGCAAGAGAATTGCCTGAACCCGGAGGCGGAGGTTGCGGTGAGCCGAGATTGCGCCATTGCACTCCAGCCTGGGTAACAAGAGCAAAACTCTGTCTCAAAAAAAAAAAAAATATATATATATATGTATATATAGTTGAGGAAGAACAAAAACAGTGGGATTCAGCTTGATAGCATTAAATGCTCATAAATAGGTCTAAGCTGGGTCTAAAGACCCGACTCTCACTAACTCCAGGAACAATGAGAAAGGATTTTAAACTGCCTAGATCATGGAGTCACTAGATCAACATTAGGTATTTATTCTACTCCAAATTCTAGTATCACATTGTGGGGGGAGGGGAATCCATGCAACATTTTTTAATGCCAGACTCTGCTGAGAATTCCTTTAGAGTTTGGTGACCAGTTTATTTTCTCACATGTTAGCAGCAGCAATTCTGTTGGTTAGAATAACATCAAATACCATCTTCTCCCTCCAGTAAACTATAAACACCTACGTTGCTTTTTCTAAACCTTGCATTTTTACGAACATGCCTTCTTTATTTTGTCTGTCTGATCACTGTCCAGCTTCCAAATTAGCAAGAGCTTCTGCAAAGGATTTTCCCCATTTCACTGATACGTCTGAATATATAAACAGAAGTGCACTGGTTTTAGAAATTATTTCTAAATCAGAAGTTAGCTGCTTCATGAGAAATATCTGATTCATAGAAGAAAATTGCCTGTGATATTTAGCTTGGTTAAGTCCAACTTGGATAAGGGTTCCAAATCTGTCATAAATGATACTTTCCCAACATCATACTCAAAGTGAGGAACATATGCGTGTTATCAAGTCATTATCTCATTATTGCCATCAGTTCTACATGTGTGATGGACAACACGTCGGTCTATCCTAACCAGGAGAACAAAGACTTAATGCCAAATAGTTTTCAGGCTGCTGAGAAAATGGCAAAAGCTAGATTGTGGTAAGATTAAGATTCAACTGTCCATACAATAAAATTGAGAAAGCTTGGTGAATGAGTTCGATTTTATGTTCCTTTAACATATTTAAAAGTTTTAATATGCATATGTAAATACGTCAGTTTTTCAGCAAGGCCTGACATCTCTACAAACTTAATTAAAAAAACATTTTTTATAAAGTTCATGGTAACCACAGATTGTAGTTAGAAATGTGTGTTAAATTTCCCATTATCTCTGGGAAAGAAATTCATCTTGTTCCCTTTTTGAAAAAGACTTTTTAAGCAAAAAAAAAAAAAAAAAAAATCAGAAATATGAAGAAAGGGGATTTTTAATAGGAGCTTTCTTCCCACAAAATCTTAATCACTGGGGTCCTAGATCCCTTTTCCTCCTATATCAGCAGGAAGTTTCACAAATGACACTAACCAGATTGTGGGAATCGAGACAAAAGTGTAAGTTTTCCGTGGATTTTTTTCCATTAAGCCAGCACCATATAAGACTGGAAATTTCTGTTTCTTTGGTTACATGCTTTCAAATATATACTATCTGTCATATTAAATATAAGTGCTAGCCAGGTGAGGTGGCTCACACCTATAATCCCAGCACTTTGAGAGGCTGAAGAGGGTGGATCACTTGAGGTCAGGAGTTTGAGACCAGCCCTGTCAACATGGCAAAACCCTGCCTCTTCTAAAAATACAAAAATTAGCCAGGCATGGTTGAGGGCACCTGTAATCCCAGCTACTCAGTGAGGCAGAGGCAAGAGAATTGCTTGAACCTGGGAAGTAGAGATTGCAGTGAACTGAGATTGTGCCACTGTACTCCAGTCTAGATGACAGAGTGAGACTCTATCTCAAAAATAAATAAAGTGCTGAATTCAAGAAAACCCAAATACCCAGTAAAATTCAGTAATCATTTATGGAACTATCCAGTGTCTGAGTGCTTAGAAATATTCCACAAGAAATATAATAATTCATTTCCATATTGCGGTGACCCAATTTCCCTTCCTTTAAATTTAGTAAAGGATCAAAACTAATGAATACATACATAAATTTTATCTTTAAAAACTGTATTGCCATCTCTGTTACCTGATTGACTCTACAAATTCCTGAAACTAAAATTTTTTTCAACACAACATAGTGGTGTGTTCAAGGAGGGGGAAAAAATTAAATAATGCCTAAATACCTTTAACATGAATAAAACTCTGATGTCTCATCAACAGTCACAATCTCTCAAGCCTCAAATTCTTGAGATCTTTAGTGGTGGTTGCAAACTCTTCGCTGTTCCTACCGTGGAAAGTTACAGTATAATTCCCCTGACTTTTCTTGAATATAGACTGACTCGGTACATTTACTGACCAACAAATTGTATTAGTTTCAGCTGAGAGGGAAAAAGAGATTACAAAACAAAAACAAACAGAAAAACGGGCCTTTGAATCTTCGAGCTTCTTTCAGGAGAAAGCAGGCTAAAAAACTACTCAGCTGGAAAAAGGTATTATTTCTTACAGGAAGGGGAGGGAGACTGAGGGCAGAGGCAAGAATCCACAGGAAAGCATGAATAGCCACAGAGAAGAACTCCCAGGGAGCAGGTCTGGGCCCTAATGAAGAAGCAGGCCATATATGTCCAGCCGGATTTCATAACTGTTTCTTACCAGTGACTACCTATGTGTCTTCTGTTCCCCCTTTTTTGAACCAGAGGGACTATTTGGTTTTCCTAGGCCAGCTCTACCATATTATGTTGGTTGTTGGGGAGACAGAGTGGAAATATGACTGGAGTTCACAGGTCTTCGGACTGGCACGAACAGTACTCAAGGAACTGCACCTGAGGAACTCATGCACATCTGGACCTGATTTGGCTACTCAGATGCTAGGCTTCAAGCCAATGCTGAAAAAGAATGAGATCCAGGGGCTTTGGGATATATGAATGTATTGTGCGTTCGGTAGGAATGCAAATAATTTGTGGCCAAAAGCAGACTATAATGGATTAAAGTTACCCACAAAATCTTTGCTGCTTCTCCCATTGAATCTTGACTGTCCTTAATGACATGCTTGGCTCAAAGAATTACAGTAGAAGTGGCACACTGGGACTTCTGAGGCAAGTATGAAAAGCTTTGCAGATTCTGCCAGGGCTTATTGGAACACCAGTCTCTGACATCCTTAGGCCATCATCTTAAAGCTACCTAGCTGTGGGAAGCCTAATTCATCTGCAGTGGCCCTGAAGTTAGGTTGGTCAGCTGCGGCTACTATAAAGAATTCTATAAAGTGGAAGGTTTAAGCCACAGGAACTTATTTCTCACAGTTCTGGAGGCTGGGAAGTACAAGGCCAAAGTGCTAGCGGATCCAGTGCCCGGCGAAGGCCTGCTTCCTGGTTAGCAAATGGCATCTCTGGCAGAGAGTAGAGAGAGCGACCCATGCATCCTCCTCTTTTTTACTGCACAAATCCTATTCGTGAGGGCCACACCCTCCCGACCTCCCAAAGGCCCCAACCCCTAGTACTATCACAGTGGGGGTTAGGATTTCAACATATGAATTTGGCAGGGGAGGAAACATTCAGTCCATAGCAATGAGACACCATGTGGAGAGACAAAAAGGCCACAGAGCGCTGATGTGCCAGATAAATGGATAAAGAAACCATCTCAGAAGTGGATGCCACAGCCTGATCTGCCCTGGAGTAATCCCTGTGGGGCCATTCCCAAACTTGTGATCTACATTATGGAGAGGGAAGGGAAAGAAATGGTGACTTAAGCCATGAAGCTTTGACAGATTGTTACACACCAATAGATAACCAGAACACTTTCCATGCTTGCTTTCCTACCATATTCCCTCACAAGTTGAAACCTCTCCCTTTTAGACTCTTTCTCATGAGTTTAAGCTTTTAGGTCCCAGTAAGATATAAAAGCAAGTACTTCTAGAATTGCTCTAATTGTAGAACTCATTTTATAAAGAGTATTTCTCCTTTCACATTAGATAATAGTTTACAGGAAACTATTATGTATGCAGTAAAAACATTTTGCTACAAACATGAAGGCTTATTATTTTATTCTTTTAAATTATGCTGCCAAAACTGAATTTGTAATTCTACAGAGGGCCAGAGGGCTCTATTTTTTAACCACAGCATATGTTACATGTACCCATTAACTGTCAAATGCCACTTTGTTCCTATCCTTTATAGTAAAAAGTAGGTAAAATTTCAGTAGACTATCTTACAGTGTTGACTAAGGTAATTTTCCACATAGCTTAAAAATTACAAATTATCTCCAACATCTGACTATTGAAACTGAAATTTAGCATCCATGTTGTGAGGAATCCCAAGCCACAGGGAGAGGCCTTGTATAGATTTTTCAATCTACTATTAGATAGTAGGACTGAGAAGTAAGAAAGGAGCTGGAAAGATACATCCAGTTGGATTTCAAAGTGTCTTTGGACCACATATTGCTGTGTTCTTCCTATTTCCCTCCTCCATTACTCTTTTTGAATGGGAATGTCTATAGCAGTTATCTGTGCTTGCCCTCCCATGGCATATGGATTATATAAAGATACAAGTCATTTCTCTCTTTAGTTCACAGATCTTTAGACCAGGAAAAAAGAGCCTCAGAGAGCTCTACCTGATAATTTACACCCACAGAGCCAGATATGGATTTTAATCGTGACATTCTGAACCTCAAGGCTGATGCTAAAACAAAAAAATGGGATTTTAGAGGCCTGGGAAGAGGGCAAGTATATCTTACTATTATATTATAATAGCAAGAGGGCTGATGGTAGACATTTTCCCAAAATGATCAAAGCAATATTTTTCAGTCCCACATGCTCTTCTGGAAATTGCCACTCCCCCATCAAAAGGTGAGATTTCTTTTGATTGTCCTTGAAATTGGGCCAATTTTTGCAGGACTTCCTGAATGAAAAGAATATGGCAGAATTGATGCCTATATACCTTTTGTGGTTAGGCCATAAAAGGCAATTTGGCTTCCATCTCTCTTTCTCTGTCTTCTTTTCTATCTCCCTTCTCTCTCAAGATACTCATCCTTGGAACCCAGTCACTATGTTGTAAGAAAACTCAGGCCTCATGGAGGCCCATGTGTATATGTTTGGCAATGGTCATAATCATGGTCTCAGCCAACAGCCGGCACTAACCATCAGACATGTGGATGAGCAAGCTTCAGGTAATTCCAGCCTTCAGACTTCAAGCTGCCCCAGCTGAGGCCAAGTTGGAGAGAGCCAAACTATCTCCAACAAGCTCTTCCCAAAATACTGATTAATGAACAAAACAAATGTCATTTTTTAAGCCATCCATAGTTTTGAAGAATAACTGACTTTGGAACTCATCACGAAAATTATCTTTCTCCCACACCAGGAATACAATATCTCTGTCACAATATATGTTTATAGGAACTATTGTATACTTAGATGGAGAAAATTAGACTTTTCTATGAGAGTTCCCTACCCCAGAAATTTGTGAAGATCATCTACCCCACACAATCTCCCAACCCTTGCCACAATTGAAAATAATAACTCTTTTTTTGCAAACAATATGCTCCCTGAGTACAATTAAATGTAACATGGCTTTTGGTGAGGTCGGGACTGAGGCTCAGAAAACCGCAGTACAAGGTCAGTCTCACCCCACACACTGCAGTACCATAGTACCTGTGTTCAAATGATCCTTGTTTTACTTAATAATGGCACCAAAGCACAAGAGTAGTGATGCTGGCAAATCGGATATGCTGAAGATAAGCCAGAAAGTGCTTCCTTTAAGTGAAAAGGTGAAAGTTGTCAACGTATAAGGAAAGAAAAAAGATTGTATGCCAAGGTTGCCAAGATCTATAGGAAAATAAGATATGTTCAGAGAGATAGAGACCACATTTGCATAATTTAATTACCATATATTATTAAAAATGTCCTATTTTATCATTATTGCTAGTATTTTACTGTGCCTAATGTATAAATTAAACCTTATCAAAGGTATGTGATATAGGAAAAAAACATAATACTGTATATATAAAGTTCAGTACTATCTGTGGTTTCATTCATCCCCTGGGGATCCTGGAACATATTCCCCAGAGATAAGAGGATCTACTGTATAGATAAATGTTATGGAGGAAAGTGGAACAGGATAAAGAAGCTTGGGGTGGTAGTAAGAGCGGCTTTCAATTTAAAACAGCGTGGTGGAGGCTGGCTTCAATGAGAGGATAGCATTACAGTAAGACTTGAGGAAAACAAGGCATTTCACCATGCCTGGAATGTTCTGCTCACAAGTGAGTAGAGTGCAGTGATTGAAGGGTGAGCCGTAAGAGATGAAATCAGATTAGCAAAGATCTTTAGGTCTTCATAAAGACTTGGTCTTTAAGAGTGAAATCAGGATCCCCTGTAGAATTTTCAGCCAAGGATTGACAAAATGACAGCCAGAATCACTGGTTGCAATGTCGTAGGGAGCAACGGTAGATGCAGGGAGACCAATCCAAGGCAATCACAATGATCCAGGTAAGAGATGGTGGTGGTTTGTCAATGGCAGTAGCAGTGGGTAACTGAAAAGCAATGACTCTCAGTATGTTTTGAAAAATATCAGAAGAAAAAGGTGCTTCTCTACCGATCCAAAAGAAAGATGAGCTGTGAGTGATAGTTTCAAGGTGGTGGCAAACACAAAATAGAAAGCCCAAGGAGGACCAGTGCCACATATAAGTGGTGTCAATGGAGCATGAAATGTGCAGTAGCCCAGTAAAGCTAGCACAGTGCAACAGAGACCTGGAGCTGATTGTTCCAGAACGCCACAAGGAGCATTAGCAGAGAAACCAGGCACAGGGAGCTGTTGAAAATTCTTATCCTAATCACTGTTTGCTAAAATTGATTACATAATTTGAAAGGTCCAACATGATGGTGTCTGTCCTGAACATTAAAACTACTGATTCAGGTTCCCCAACAGCAAAACTTCTAAATTTCATTGAGTTAATTTTTGTAGCTTGTATGTTTTAATTTTACTTTAGCCAAAAGCATAAAAGCATAGAGAAAAAGAAACATTAAAGAGCAAGATACACTACAAAACAGAAACTGAAAACTTCAGAATACACATCAGCACTGCTAAGCATGTTCCTCGTCACAGTCTAGCTTCTAGCTTCCATCTTTGGGGTTTCTTTCTTTTACCATTAAAAGGTGCAGCACCAGCACTGACGTAAAGTTATAATATATTGAGATCTCCCTTTAGATATATGTGGCAGGTATTTACATTTGGGAAATATTTTCATTTAATACCCATCTTCTTAATAACACGAGGTTTTAATCTTCATGAAGCCATATGGACTTGTACACTTATACAAAGATCTCCTGAGTCAATGTATTCCCATGACACAGTTTTCCACTGGCTTGTTCTCTACCCAACCTTAAAGGTAGAGTCAGAACCTTGTTTCTCCAAACATCTATGATTAAAGAAAGAAAAAATGGGAAGCTTGCAAAGAAGGCTAGACACCACATTTGTCTGATTCCTTTTCCCTTCCCCAAGAAAAAAAAAAGACAACTGACACTTTTCTCCTAAATTTCCAGAAACTGTCAGACTAAAATTTTTAATGTTCCAAAAAACTTGTTTTGATAGATGAAAACGTTTCAAGAATACCTTTAAATTTTTGAGAAATTTCACTGAAATGGATTTTACTCAGAGGGGGAAAGAATAGCTAAATGGGTTTATTTTCATCTTCACAATTAACATTCTCCAAGCAGAAATTTTTTTTTATTGTACTTTAGGTTCTGGGTTACATGTGCAGATCATGCAGGACTGTTGCAAAGGTACACACATGGCAATGTGGTTTGCTGCCTCCATCGCCCCATCACCTACATCTGGCATTTCTCCCTATGTTATCCCTCCCTGACCTCCCCACCCCCCCTCTGTCCCTTCCCTGGCCCCCTCCCCAACAGACCCCAGTGTGTGATGCTCCCCTCCCTGTGTCCATGTATTCTCATTGTTCAACACCTACCTATGAGTGAGAACATGTGGTATTTGATTTTCTATTCTTATGTCAGTTTGCTGAGGATTATGGTTTCCAGATTCATCCACGTCCCTAAAAAGGACACAAACTCATCATTTTTAACAGCTGCATAGTATTTCAGAGTGTATATGTGCCACATTTTCCTTGTCAAGTCTATCACTGATGGGCATTTGGGTTGGTTCCAGTTCTTTGCTATTGTAAACAGTGCCGCTGTGAACATACATGTGTATGTGTCTTTATAATAGAATGATTTGTAATCCTATGAGTATATACCCACTAATAGGATTGCTGGGTCAAATGGAATTTTTCTATTTCTAGGTCCTTGAGGAATTGCCACACTGTCTTCCACAATGGCTGAACTAGTTTACACTCCCACCAACAGTGTAAAAGTGTTCCTATTTCTCCACATCCTCTCCAGCATCTATTGTCTCCAGATTTTTTAATGATTGCCATTCTAAATGGCATGAGGGTATCTCAATGTGGTTTTGATTTGCATTTCTCTGATGACTAGTGATGACGAGCATTTTTTCATCTGTTTGTTGTCCTCATATATGTCTTCTTTTGAAATGTGTCTGTTCATATGCTTTGCCCACTTTTGGATGGATTTGTTTGTTTGTTTCTTGTAAATCTGTTTTAGTTCTTTGTAGATTCTGGATATTAGCTCTTTGTCAGATGGGTAGATTGCAAAAATTTTTTCCCATCATCTTGGTTGCCAGTTCATTCTAATGATTGTTGCTTTTGCTTTACAGAAGCTCTGGAGTTTAATTAGGTCCCATTTGTCTATTTCAGCTTTTGTTGTCAATGCTTTTGGTGTTTTAGTCATGAAGTCCTTGCCGATGCCTATGTCCTAAATGGTTTTGCTTAGGTTTTCTTCTTTTATGGTGGTAGGTCTTATGTTTAAGCCTTTAATACAACTGGAGTTAATTTTAGTGTAAGGTGTCAGGAAGGGGTACAGTTTCTGCTTTCTGCACACTGCTAGCCAGTTTTCCCAACACCATTTATTAAACAGGGAATCCTTTCCCCATTGCTTGTTTTCATCAGGTTTGTCAAAGATCAGATGGTGGTAGACCTATGGCGTTACCTCCAGGGCCTCTGTTTTGTTCCATTGGTCTATATCTCTGTTTTGGTACCAGTACCACACTGTTTTGATTACTGTAGCATTGTAGTATAGTTTGAAATTAGGTAGCGTGATGTCTCTGGCTTTGTTCTTTTTGCTTAGGGTTGTCTTGGCTATGTGGTCTCTCTTTTGGTTCCATATGAAATTTAAGGTGGTTTTCTCCGGTTCTGTGAAGAAGGTCATTGGTGGTTTGATGGGGATAGCACTAAATCTATAAATTACTTTGGGCAGTGTGGCCATTTTCACGATATTGATTCTTCCTTACCATGAACATGGAATGTTTCTCCATCTGTTTGTGTCCTCTCTTATTTCTTTGAGCAGTGGTTTGTAGTTCTCCTTGAAGAGGTCCTTTACATCCTTTGTAAGTTGTATTCCTAGGTATTTTATTCTCTTTGTAGCAATTGTGAATGGGAGTTTGCTCATGATTTGTCTCTTTGTTAGTCTGTTATTGGTGTATAGAAATGCTTGTGATTGCTGCACATTGATTTTGTATCCTGAGACTTGCTGAAGTTGCTTATCAGTTTAAGGAGATTTTGGGATGAGATGATAGGGTCTCTAAATACATAAGCATGTCATCTGCAAATAGAGACACTTTGACTTCCTCTTTTCCTAATTGAATGCCCTTTGTTTTTTGGGGTTTGTTTTTGTTTTTGTTTTTGTTTTTTTTCTTGCCTAATTGTTCTGACTAGAACTTCCAATACTATATTGAATAGGAGTGGTGAGAGAGGTCATCCTTGTCTAGTGCCAGATTTCAAAGATAATGCTTCCAGTTTTTGCCCACTCAGTATGATATTGGCTATAGGTTTGTCATAAATAGCTTTTATTGTTTTGAGATATGTTCCTTCGATACCTAGTTTATTGAGAGTTTTTAGCATAAAGGGCTGTTGAATTTTGTTGAAGCCTTCTCTGCATCTATTGAGATAATCATGTAATTTTTTTCTTTGGTTCTGTTCATCTGGTGGATTACATTTATAGACTTGTGTATGTTGAACCAGCCTTGCATCCCCGGAATGAAGCCTACTTGATCATGATGGATAAGCTTTTTGACGTACTGTTACAATTGGTTTGCTAGTATTTTACTGAAGATTTCTGCATCTATATTCATCATGGTTATTGGCCTGAAGTTTTCTTTGTTGAGTTTCTGCAGGGTTTTGGTATCAGGATGATGTTGGTCTCATAAAATGACTTGGGAAGGATTCCCTCTTTTTGTATTGTTTGGAATAGTTTCAGAAGGAATAGTACAAACTCCTCTTTGTATGTCTGGTAGAATTCAGCTGTGAACTCGTCTGGACCTGGACTTTTTTTTGGTTGGTAGGCTATTAATTGCCTCAACTTAAGCCCTTGTTATTGGCCTATTCAGGGTTTCCATTTCTTCCTGGTTTAGTCTTGAGAGTGTGCAATTGTCCAGGAATTTATCATTTCCTCCAGGTTTACTGGTATACGTGCATGGAGTTGTTTGTAGTTATCTCTGATTCTAATTTGTATTTTTGTGGGATCAATGGTGATATCCCCTTTATGGTTTTTTATTGCATCTATTTGATTCTTCTCCCTTTTCTTTTTTATTAATCTGGCTAGAGGTCTATTTTATTGATCTTTTCAAAAACCAGCTCCTGGATTTATTGATTTTTTTGAATGGTTTTTTGTGTCTCTATCTCCTTCAGTTCTGCTCTGATCTTAGTTATTTCTTGTCTTCTCCTAGCTTTTGAGTATTTTTGATCTTGTTCCTCTAGCCCTTTCAATTTTGATGATAGGGTCTTGATTTTAGATCTTTCCTCACTTCTCATCTGGGCATTTATTGCTACAAATTTCCCTCTAGACACTGCTTTAAATGTGTCCCAGAGATGCTGGGCTGTTGTGTTGTCATTCTCGTTGGTTTCAAAGAACATCTTTATTTCTGCCTTCCTTTCATTGTTTATCCAGTCGACATTCAGGAGCCAGTTGTTCAGTTTCCATGAAGCTGTGTGGTTCTGAGTTAGTTTCTTAATTCTGAGTTCTAATTTGATTGCCCTGCGGTCTGAGAGACTGTTATGATTTCCATTCTTTTGCATTTGCTGAAGAGTGATTTATTTCCAATTATGTGGTCAATTTTAGAGTAGGTGCAATGCAGTGCTGAGAAGAATGCATATTCTGTGGATTTGGGGTGGAGAGTTCTGTAGATGTCTCCTAGGTCCGCTTGGTCCAGATCTGACTTCAAGTCCTTGATATTCTTGTTAATTTTCTGTCTCATTGATCTGTCTAATATTGACAGTGGAGTGTAAAAGTCTCCCACTATTATTGTGTGGGAGTCTAAGTCTCTTTGTAGGTCGTTAAGAACTTGCTTTATGTACCTGGGTACTCCTATATTGGGTGCCTATATATTCAGGATCATTAGCTCTTCTTGATGCATTGATCCTTCTACCATTATGTAATGCCCTTTTTTGTCTCTTTTGATCTTTGTTGGTTTAAAGTCCATTTTATGGGTCTTGACATTTTATCCAATTTGCCAGTTTTTGTCTTTGGATTGGGGCATTTAGCCCAGTTATATTTAAGGTTAATATTGTTGTGTGTGAATTCGATCCTGCCATTTTGATGCTAGCTAGATGTTTTGCCTGTTAGTTGATGCATTTTTTTCATTGTGTTGATGGTCTTTACCATTTGGCACGTTTTTGGAGTGGCTGGTACTGGTTGTTCCTTTCCTTGTTTAGTGCTTTTTTCAGAAGCTCTTGTAAGGCAGACCTGGTGGTGGCGAAATTTCTCAGCAATTTCTTGTCTGTAAGAGATTTTATTTCTCCTTCATTCAGGAAGCTTCTTTTGGCTGGATATGAAACTCTAGGTTGAAAGTTCTTTTCTTTAAGGATGTGGAATATTGGCCCCCACTCTCTTCTGGCTTGTAGGATTTCTGCTGAGAGATCCACTGTGAGTCTGATGGGCTTCCCTTTGTGGGTAACCCAGCCTTTTTCTCTGGCCACCCTTGGCAATTTTTCCTTCATTTCAACCCTGGTGAATCTGACTATTAAGTGCCTTGGGGTTGCTCTTCTTGAGGAATACCTTTGTGGTATTCTCTGTATTTCCTGGACTTGAATATTGGCCTGTCTTGCTAGGTTGGGAAGTTCTCCTGTATAACATCCTGAAGAGTGTTTTCCAGCTTGGATTCATTCTCTCCATCCCATTCAGGAACACCTATCAAACATAGATTAGGTCTTTTCACATAATCCCTTATTTCTTGGAGGCTTCGTTCATTTCTTTTCACTCTTTTGTCTCTATTCTTGCCTTCTCATTTTATTTCATTGAGTTGATCTTCAGTCTCTGATATCCTTTCTTCTGCTTGGTCAATTCAGCTGTTGAAACTTGCGTATGCTTCGCAAAGTTTTTATGCTGTGTTCTTCAGCTCCATCAAGTAGTTTATATTCTTCTCTAAGCTCTTTATTCTAGTTAGCATCTCATCTAATCTTTTTTCTACATTCTTAGTTTCTTTGCATGGGGTTGGCACATGTTCTTTTAGCTCTGAGAAGTTTGTTAGCACCCACCTTCTGAAGCCCATTTCTGTCAATTCATCAGATTCATTCTCCAGCCGATCCCTAGCTGATGAGGAGTTGTGATCCGAGGAGCAGTGTTTGGTTTTGGGTGTTTTCATCATTTTTGCACTGGTTTCTTCCCATCTTAGTGGCTTTATCTACCTATGGTCTTTGTAATTGGTGACTTTCAGATGGGGTTTCCTAGTGGACGTCCTTTTTATTGATGATGAAGTTATTTCTTTCTGTTTCTTAGTTTTCCTTCTAACAGTCAGGCCCCTCTGCTGCAGGACTGCTGGAGGTCCACTCCAGACCCTGCTTGCCTGGGGATCACCCACGGGGGCTGCACAACGGTAAGGGTTGCTGCCGGTTTCTTCTTCTGTTATCTACATCCCCAAAGGGTACCTGCCAGATATCAGCCTGAGCTCTCCTTAATGAAGTATCTCTTTGGGTATACAGGGGTCGGGGAGCTGCTTGAGGAGACAGTCTGTTCCTTATAGGAGCTCAAGTGCTGTGCTGGGAGCTCTGTTGTTCCATGCAGAGATGCTGGGCAGGTACTTTTAAGTCTGCTGCAGCAGAACTCATAACCACCTCTTTTCCCAGGTGCTCTGTCCTAGGAAGGTTGGCTTTATTTATAAGTTCCTGTGGAGCTGCTGCCTTTTTTTATAGATGCTCTGCCCCGTACGGAGTAGTCTAGTCACAGTCTTCTAGCAGAGGCGTTGCTGAGCTGTGCAGGCTCTGCCCAGCTGTGTGTGACCTGCCTTGGTAGTGGCAGATTGCCTTGGTAGTGGTGGTCGCCCTTCCCCCCACTGAGCTGGACCATCCTGGGTCCAGCTGTGCTTGCTGGGAAACTCAAACCAGAGCGTTTCAGATTGCTTGTTTTGTGGGGGTGGTACCCGCCGAGCCAGATTGCCTGGCTCCCTGTCTCTGCCCCTCCCTTTCAGTTGAATGTGCGGCTCTGTCTCTCAGGTGTTGCAGACACCAGTTGAAATGGCCACCCAGATTTGTGAAAGTTTCTGTACACCAAGCCAGCACTGGCTGAAACTGCCATGCTGAAAATTTGTGGTGCTTTTCTCCCGGGAATCTCCTGGTCTGTGGGCAGTGAAAACTTGTTTGGAAATGCAGTGGGCGTTCACCCTCTGCATTGTTCTTGCTGGGAACTGCACTCCGGAGCTGTTCCTATTCGGCCTCTTGAATCCTCCCCCAGAAAATATTTTTCCCATTATTCCTGCCTCCATAGTAATGCAGCCATGCTGTTCTATATTAAAATTTCTTTTCAATATATGTCTTGAATGCTTTTACCACTCTTAAGTATCTTCCTTGATACCACTCCTTCCCTCTTTACCCCGAAATCACAGTAGTAGTCCTAGATCTGACTTTCTGTACCTATTCTTTCCCCTTCACTCTGTCTGCCAAATTAATCTTCTTAACACATTTTTGGTCGGTCACTATTCTGCTCTGAAACCTTCCATAATTCCCAAGTGCCTGCAAAATTAAGCCTGAAAGCTTTACATAGTTGCCCCCTAGTGGCCATCTGCTGACTCACTGTGCTGGATTCCAATCCCTACAAGCTGCAGAGAATGTTCTCCATTCAAGATGGAATGGCTTTTTATGTTCTAAAGTGAGGCAAAGGTAGGAAATTAAAAGGCAGAAAGAAGCCTTTACTTTAATAGCTATGGAAAAGAACACAAGAAGGGAATAATCTAGTGCTTCCAAGGTGGCATTAGTCTTACCAAGAGCTCTTGTAGAAAGAGCTCCACATGTTAAGAACACCCTTCCGCATTATTTCCACCTTTGATTACTACTCCAACAGTGACATTTTCTGTACAAAGCATGAAGAAACGCAATCCCTGATTTACAACGTAGTTGGTCCCCTGACCTTATTTCCTAAAGGTGCAATGTTGTAAATTAAGACTCCACTCTTGGACTAGAACATAACATAAAAAAGCAAAGTTGATCAGAAAATACACTTTTAAAAACACAAAATTTGCCTTTACAAATATTAAGAACGCAAAACAAATATTTAATGTCACTTCTTAAATGTTCCTTTGAGGGATATTTTTCTTTTTGTGGTCTGGACAAGCTAAAATGTCTTAAGTTTTAAGTGCAAAAAAGGGTTTTAACATGAGCTATTTTGGTCTCAGTCTCAGCTGAGGTCTTAATACAAGGAAATGTCAGTTACTCCGACATTCAAAAATATAATCCCATATCGCTTATGCAGAATTAGCAAAGGAAGTGGCTAAAAATCTGTTTGCAACATTGACCCCTCAAACCTATTATAAGGTATAAAAAGGTTAAATGTGAAGAGTCAAAAGGAATTGGAAATTAGAGAGAAGATTTCTTTGAAGACCACTGTAGGTGTGTGGAATCTCCATCCACCCACACTTTGAGAATGGAGTGGGAGCATCGAGTTCTCTCCTAACTTAAAGCCTAATTTAAAAGGGGTTGAAGGAGATCACTTAGAGAGCTTAAAATGTGTCCCCTGAAGTTTGAGAGACAGAGTGGATAGTATATCTGACTTACACCTGAGTAATCTAAAAGACGAGAGTCTGGTTGGGGCACAGAGAACAAACTGTAGTTTGAAAAATAATCCCATTCCTTTGGACAGAGAGTCTCAGATGTGCATTTCTCATACACCAAATGGGAGTCATGAGCAAGGAAGTGGAAGAGAAGTTGTCTTAGATCCTGTGCAAGAGAGCCTCTGGGAGGAGCAAAGAAACATTGGCCGGGTGCGGTGGCTCAAGCCTGTAATCCCAGCACTTTGGGAGGCCGAGGCGGGTGGATCACGAGGTCAAGAGATCGAGACCATCCTGGTCAACATGGTGAAACCCCGTCTCTACTAAAACTACAAAAAATTAGCTGGGCATGGTGGCGTGTGTCTGTAGTCCCAGCTACTCAGGAGGCTGAGGCAGGAGAATTGCCTGAACCCAGGAGGCAGAGGTTGCAGTGAGCCGAGATTGCGCCATTGCACTCCAGCCTGGGTAACAAGAGCGAAACTCCGTTTCAAAAAAAAAAAAAAAGAAACATCAAGGGTAAGAGGCTAGAGGAACTGCTAGGATTCTCAGGAAATGACAACTGAATCCCAATGATAATCAAAGAGGATACATGCCCCCACATTGAAGAAACTGCATGTATAAGATCCAACGCAATGGCAGGGGGTAGAGAGGATGTCTCCCAAGAGCCCAAGCACCCAAGATGCCACCATGGTCAAAGTAAACCTTTATCATGTCTGAGATGTTTAAGAACACTTCCTTTTGTCCCTTCTACCTCTCCTTCCTTCAATTAACTATAGAGAAACCAATCCCGTGATGAAGGGAGAGGAGCAGAGGCACTAGGCATGGAAATAGAGAAGCTAACCATGCCCCTCAATCCCACTGCATTTCACTAGACATAATTCTGAACTTAGACATTTGGTGATTAAAAGCTACTAGGAGGGTTTGTATTTTTGACCAAAAAAAAAAAAATAAGTCATAAGTCTACATTTTACTTGAAAACAGAAAAAAAAAATAACATTCCAACTTTGTTAATGTTCATCAGTAGTAAAATACTGGTGTTGGGATACTTTTCATGTAATTTAATTCAATTTTTGTATTTCAAAAATTCCTTTTTCCATTTGAATAAGATCTACATAATTCAAGAATAAATACTTTATTGTTGCTTCTTAAATTATTCCAGATATTTTATAACACAAGAATTTATATACCATAAAATTAAGGAAAAAAATGCTGGTGATCAACTAAAAGAGTTATTTTAATATATATCAATTATGTGAAGTCCATGCAATGAATCCAAGATTCAGAACTTTATAAAGTTATTTTTCATTATTTTCCAAATAATTTTTTCCCCTGAGTGTGTCTGAACATGCAAGAACAAAGTCTACTTGATTTATCTGTACTTTAAAATAATTTTCCTTGAGTCTGGAAATGTAAACCTCAGAGATTGGATCATTGCTACTTTTAACCCTCAGTTAACTGCAGAATAGATCTTGTCTTAATAGCCTTGTAATACGACTTAATGTGAGTTATGGCATATTCAACATCTTTGGATCCCAACTATAAGAACCTCAATCACTGTTAGGTCCAGAAGGTGCCCACAGGTTAATCATACTCAGAAGGCCACAGGGGATTGGTGATCACTCCATTTGCCCCTTAAGTTGGTATAGTATTAGCAAGCATCTACCGAATGAGATGATAGGTAAGATACATTGAGATGGGAGGATGAGCATTAAAAATAATTGTTTGTAGCAGCTTGGTTTTCACTAACTGTTATTCATCTTACTAAGTGAAGAGACAAAATTGGTTTCATCTCACATGTATTTTGAGAGATAAATATGCTTTTTCAAATATTAGTACCACTATGTCTAGAATTTACGTACCACATTTTTATCTGCTAGGCTATAACGTCTGCAAAGGAGAGGGACCAACACTCTTTTTCCTTACCCATCCAAAGATATGTGAAGTGTTGCTTATGCTAGTCTTGAATATAGGAGTGAATAAACAATCTAACTAAAATACAATTCAAACCAAAAAGTAGGAGATAAAGACAGATAGGTAAAATGTGGCCTAGATATAAAGGTATTGACTTCTACTTAGTCATCTAATCATAGTAAAGTAGCAGGGACTGGATTAACTCACCTGCCTCGATAACAAGCAGATAAAATGTATAAGACAGCACATTTCAGACTGTGGACAGCAGGAAGTATAAGACATGATCCTTGAGAGAAGGTAAACAGGGTGAGCTCTTCAGGTGACCTAGCTGACTCTCATCTCTAGCCTAGAGAGTATTTTCCAGTGGAGGGAGCCCAGACACAGCCTGACAGTCTCCCTGAGCTGAGGACACAGAGTTTAAAAACAGGAAACTATGGCAGCTAGAATCAGCAGGACAGAGCACCCTGGGCAAGAGACATGCGCAGAAAGCAAGCAAGCTCAGGAATCTGCAGAGTGTTGCCTTGCTTCTTTGAGTAATGAACAGCGTGAAGGAAACTGTCAAGGTCAGAGAAAGAAGTACCTGAAAGAAGCAGGAGAAACTATGTCTGGAGCTCACAAAGAGCTAGGAAAAGTTCCCATTCCCACCAGCCAGAGAAGACCTCAGAATACACGGAGCATTGAGGAGTGTCTTCCAAAGAGTTATTACCCTAGTAATGGTGCTAAATCAGGCATAGACTATAGACTATAGAGTATAGGCTACTCTGGACCTGCCCAAGAATGCTTAAAAGCATGCCTCAAAAGGATCAAACTGGTGCTAACCAACTTAATTACACCCCAGTGCAAAGCCAAAAAAAAAAAAAAAAAAAAACCCAGCAGCCAACAATGAAAAATTCACACTGTTTTGCATTTGATAAAAAAAATTATCAGGCACAGCAAGAAAATATAAGCTATAGCCAGAAAAATATAAATTAATATAAAGAATCATAAATATCATGTGAGGTAGTTTGTACTTGTTTCTTGAAGGGGAGAGTATGGGGTTTAGGGGTAGAAAATGAAGGATTTTAATGAAAGATACAATGAAATAGAACCTGTCACAAGATTTAGGAAGAAATCTTGAAATGAGATAATAATGTCCTGCTCAAGAAGTGCTGCTCTTGAATAAAGAAGAGATCAGTTTCAAATGTATGATCCATAGAGCTTGCATGATTGTTTGCATATGGCAAGCCATGGAGAAAAAGAAGTTAAAAAGCTCCATTGTTTTTGAATTAATGTAAGTTGGAAAAGAATGTTATCATAAACCAACAAAGGAAAGTTAGACGAAGATAAGATCAGCGGATATGGTGAGTGTAAGGTCAGGGAGGGGCGTGTCCAGTGGAAGACGGGCCATTTGAGACTTGAGAAGGATGGAAAGAACCAAGTAAATGGTGGCAGCCGCTGTGCTGCAGGCTCTCACTTGCTTTCTGAGAATCAGAAGCCTCCAGGCATGTGGCTTTGTTGCTATCCTATGCATTGTTAAATTGCCCAAGTAAAAACTAAAGAGGAAACCCTATTCAATTGCACAACTCCATGGAAAAACTAGACTTGCTTCTAAATAATCTATAATTTACAAAGGAATTTCATGTAAAATTGGACTTCTGGGAAAGCCTAGAGACTTCTGACTTGCATCCTTCATCATGGCCTCTGCACCCTGGCACCGATCCTCACTTTTCTGCTTTGGGGTCTGGTTTTTATCCCCTGCTGACCTGATACCTTTATGCAGCTTTGGCCACAATTAAGTGGGTCCTTTGTAGATGAGCTCTGGGCAAGCTCCGTCCTGCCTGGGCCTTGCAGCTCACTTCCTTCTCAATCTGTGTCATTGCAATTATTTCCAGTAAGTTGATTACCCTCCCAGGTGTCACCTTATGTTCTAACCCAGTGCCCAAGAGCTCGGCTAGGGGAATACCAAACCAGTGAATTGACCTGTACTCTCCTGTGTTTTACCAGCTACATTAAATTGATGTTCAGCTTCACCTGATGGGTAAGTCCTGAAGACTTGTTGGCAACTCTTTCCCCCTAAATGTCAGTTTGCTTTTGTCACATGTGCTCAATTTAGTCTGTGTTGTAGAATAACAAGAGCTATAATCCCCACCAAGCTTAATTTCCCCACCATGATATTTCCTATGGAAAATTCTTGTATTACATTTAAGTGGTTATTGGTCTGGGATCAGAGAACTGTAGACTATATATGATTAGTTTCCATAGAAATCCTATGTATTATCTTTTATGCATATATAAAATATTATTCTGAATACAGACCTATGAGTCTCAACAAACTGTTGAAATCATTGTGGAACCAAAAAAAAAAAAAAAAAAGGCTAAGAAATCCTATGAAATCAATGGTCTCATTGCAAGACTCTATTCTTGAACTCACTGATATATCTGAAATGCTCAGTACCTACAAAAGCTTAAGGTAGTTTATGGGAAAAATGGAGATCAAGATGAGTAAGGCATGGTCCTGGGTAGTTCAAGTCTACTTTGGGATAATAAGCCACATATTTTTATGTTATGTGCCTCTCATAAAAGCTAGACAAAGTCACTCTCCACCATATGTTCCTGTTCTGTTTTCATGAGAGCACTAATAATATTTGACATTATCTCATCTGTTTCCACTTGTCTATTATTTATTGTCTGTCTCTTCTACCAGAGTATCTATCTGTCTTATTGACTGCTAAATGTCCAGACCTAGAACAGTGCCTGGCTCGTAATAGGAAGTCAAATAATATGCAACAGATGTATATGTGAATAAATGAGCAAGTAAAAAGTGAGAGTCACTCTAAGACTAAACTAGATACTGGTTATGAAATTTTTATGCAGCACCATGCCAAAAAAAGCTAAACAAAAACAAAAACCGTTTCCTGTTCATTATTTTCAGATAGCCATTTCTTCCTTTCCCCAAAAGTCCACACTGAGAAAATTCACTTGAATTTTCTCCCGCGCCCTCTCTTCATGGAGTCCCCTCACCCACATGCTGTGTTGTCTGTCTTCTTCCTCCTTCATCTTCCCAGAGCCAGTTCACAGCCTGCCTTCACCCACTATTCTCCATCAGCGACCTTTCTTGCCAGACAGCCACTTAAAAAGTCATTCTTTTCCCAAGCAGCAGCCCCCAGAATTGCTGTTGGATAAAATTCTCCATCTTGCTACACAAACACGAAAGTCTAAATTAATAGTGCGATCTCAACAAGTGCATATGAGTTCAAAGGAGAGAAAGATCGGTGGGCCCTGGAGTTGTCAAGAAAAACTTCATGGCCTGCGTGTGAATTGAGCTGGTGCTTGAAGGATTAGGTTGCAAGAAGTTTGCACCATGCCCTGTCCCAGGAGAGGGCCTCACACAGCACAGATCAGCATTTGTAGCACTCACTGGCTGACATGCAAAACTGTTCAGAAAGGGAATTGGAGCTACTATTTAAACAGGCCCAGAAGGATCCTCAGTACTGTGGGTCCATTCACGCTTTAGTTCAAATAAAAGTGAACTCTAAATTCTCCAAGTAAACTTCATCACCTCTCAAACACTTATCCCTTCAGCAAACTGTGGCATATTCCCTGATTTATGAAATCTTTAGAAGGTGCTAAAGGGCCTGGAGGAGGATATTCAATTGCAAATTCCTCAGTGCCTCCCTGCTCTGGGACTCTATAATGACAGGAATACTAATATTTAGCTTTTGACTAGGACTTTCCATGCAAGGTACCCAAAACTCTTCACACATATTATCTCCTTATAATTCTTCCTGGAATTCTGCATTCAGGAAGGGCTCCCATCTCTCTAACGTTTCCTCACTTTCTAGTCCCAAAGCACCCACCTATCTGCCTCCATGGCACCTGAACCATTTACGGCCCTCCTTCCTTAAAATACCAATCCGCTTTCTGGGATGGGTCACACATCACAAACTGATGGAGTACTTTGTCAGATCCAGGCTGGTCTCTTTAAAAAGTAGGGAGAAAGGTATTAAAAAAATGAAAACAAAGTGAATAAATTTAGATTCTGGGGAGTAGGAAAAAAAGAAGATGAAACTCCTAGATCTTAAAAAAAAAAAAAAAAAGCAGTATATGAGACTCTTGATTAACACAGTCACTAAATGAAGTCAATGGAAGCTCTAGGATAAATCATCTAAAAGAAAGTGGTACTCCCCAAACTCAAGATGAGCTTGTTGGACACATGGGTTAGTAGAGCTGCCCTGACTGCTGAGAGCAGTTGTTCAAGAAGTAATGGAGCTGGAAGCTGCATCAGAATTTATTATTCTTAGTGATGATTTTAAGAAATGCACAAGATTTTTTGGCTGTAAAACAAGACTGAGTAAAAGTCAGTTCTGATTCTGCTATCATCTTATCAAAGCTCTGCTATGTATACAGTTAAGAGTACAGCAGACCTATCAGTTCTGGAATTGTTCCCAATGATAATTCCCATGAACATGCTCACTCAACTCTTTCTAGCCTGTACTTCCTTCCTGCTGAAGGTGGTGGCATCTCTGCCGTCAGCTCTCAACTCAGACCTACTTCTACTCTTTTTTGGGGTCTGTCAATTTAGATGCTCCTGCCACCTTCATGCCCATCATGGTTCCCCTTAGCTCCCTTCTTCTCCCTACCCTCCTCAAGAGCCTCAGCAGGTCGCCTGATGTGAATTCACCACGCCCCTGCCTACCTCTAAAAACAACTGAACTGATGGTACTAAGATTCATTGTTCCAAGTCTGTATGCTTTAAAATTAATTTATAATTCCTAAAATTTATCTCTTAGACATAAAATGTATTTCTCCCATGTAATCTGTATATGTCTCAATTTAGGAAGGTGAGGTAGACAAGAGTCCATTGAAAGAGATGTGTTATTTAGAATGATTATTTCCCTAGCATATTATTACTATCGTTTGTAGTTGTTTCCACTCTAAATAAAAGAAATATTCTAAATTCCATCTTTCCTTTTCCACAATGTGCACCCTAACTCTTAGTATCTTATTTTGGGAAACACAATATTAATCTTAGTTTTTCTCTCCAGACTTCTCTTTAGTTCTGTGTATCTAAAATTTTCATGTAAAAATAAGCAAAAACTACAGGTTCCTTTCCAGAACAGAATATTTTCGATCAAACATCACTTAGCCTTCAACAGAGAACCCAGAACAATGAAACATGTGTTTGGCTCCCTTTCAAAAGAAATATTGCTTCCCTGTTCCTCTCACTGCCAGTTCCTCAAGGCAAGCATTGATCCCCAGATCTGTGAAGTTTCCATATCTCAATTACTTACTTTAGAGTTTAAGGGAAGGAATCTTTCCAAATTACCCAGTACTAACTGATCAATTTAGGTAAAGTGCTATCATTTCTTCATTAGCGTCATTCTCTGGGGCTGGCGTTACTGCTCTCTTCCCAGCACTTTTTTTTTTTTTTCAGATGGAGTCTTACTCTGTCTCCCAGGCTGGAATGCAGTGGTGCAATCTCAGCTCACTGCAACCTCCACCTCCAGGGTTCAAGAGATTCTCCTGCCTTAGACTCCCGAGTCCCGACTAGCTGAGATTATGGGCATGTGTCACCATGCCCAGATAATTTTTTTTTTGTATTTTTAGTAGAGACAGGGTTTCACCATATTGGCAGGCTGGTCTTGAACTCCTGACCTCCAGTGATCCACCCATCTTGGCCTCCCAAAGTGCTGGAATTACAGGAGTGAGCCACTGCGCCCAGCCTCTTCCCAGCATTTTCATACTTTATTTGCCTTGAATACAAAGATTAATAATATGAATAATATTTTCTGTGAAATAAAATCAACTGCCTTTTTCTCTTTTTCCACCAATCCGTCTCCTTGTCATCCTAAGTTACATTTTGTTGCTAAAACTAAAGATTTGTTCCTTAGAAGACCGTCAAATTAATTATACCATGCTTCATTGTGAAAGAAACGTTCAGCTCCAAGTCAAAACACCTTGGTTCTATGCCAGAACCAACCTATCATTATGCAATTCTCCTCGTTCCACTAGGTTTCAAATTCTTCATTAGTAAAATTTAGCAAGGCAATCTGAAAGTCACTACCCTCTTTGCAAACTTTGTCATTCATTTATTCAGTATTTATTGAGAACCTGCTATATGCCAGGCACTGTGCTAGACACCAGATATATAAACTGCCATGGCATTCAGGAGCCCACATGAGACTGACAGGTAAGCAAGTATCCACAGAAGAAGGGGAGATTGAGAAACACACAGAGAGGGAATCCTACCTTCTCCGGGGGATGGGAGTGTAGGTGGTGCAAAAGAAGTGACAACTGAAAGAGGCCTTGTGGATTAAGTAGCAGTCCAGGAAAAAAAAAAAAAAAAGGCAGAATGAGGGGATCTGGGTGGGGAGAATTGTAAACATAGAGGAGAGAATGTGTAACAAGGTAATATGCTGGAAGTTCTTTGGTTTTTCCAACAGCACGAACATAAGAAAAGGAGTGACATGTTTAGGAACTGGAAGACATTTGGATTAGCTGGAACTCAGTGCCTGGTAAGGCAGGACCACTTATGATCCAGAGAGAGAAAATGAGGCCATGCTGTGTAGGAGTCCTATGTGTATCAGGATTTAGGCTCCATCCCAGGCAATGGGAAGCAGCATATGTCTTATGTTTTTGTTTTTTTTTTAAGAGACAGACTGTCACGCTGTTGCCCAGGCTGAGTGCAGTGGCATGATCATGGTTCACTGCAGTTTCAACCTCCCAGGCTTAAGCAATCCTCCCACTTCAGATTCTCAAGTAGCTGAAACTACAGATGTGTACCACCACCGCACCAGGCTTTTTCGTTGTTGTCGTTAAGGCAGGGTCAGGTAAAGACGGGGATCTCGCTATGTTGCCCAGGCTGGTTTTGAACTCCTGGGCTCAATCAAGCCTCCTGCCTCGGCCTCGCAAAGTGTTTGGATTACAGGCATGAGCCACCACGCCCAACCAGGCACTGGTTTTAAAGCAGGGGATCATGTTGGCAGCAGGGTGAGGATGGGCTGGTGGGAGCAAGCCTGGTAGTGGCGAGAGTAGCTGGAGTGCTCCTGCAAGAGTCTAAGCAAGACAGAGGAAGGGCTCAAAGCATGGGGTGGCTGGGGGCATGCAGGAGGGAACATATATGAGAGATGCTTGTGAAATATCATTACTGGCTTTGCTGACCACTAACTACGGATGGAGAGTGGAAAGAAGGAACTGGGAAGCTATTTGGGTGATGATCTCACTCACCCGGTGGTACAACCAGGAGGAAAAGCGCTTATGAGATGAAATGTTTGATTCAGGACGTGAAGTGTAGAAAGTGTCTATGGAACATGCAAATGGAAATGTCTGTAAGGTAGTTACACAATCAGACCTAGAGTTTGCTAAGTAGGTCAAGAGTTGGAGGTTAATATGGACATCAGTCATAGCACACAGAGGATAGTTGAGGCCATGAAGCTATGAAAATGGATATTTTCCAAAGAAAATAAAAGTGGGTCAAGAATGGAAACAAACAGAACAATAAGACTGGCTCTCAAACTGTTTTAGATAACAGACCATTTGAGAAACTGATTACAGTTATGGACTATCTATATCCCCAGATACATCCCACACTAACAAATTTTAGCATGAAATTTCAGGGATTCACTGATTCCATGGTTCAAGGATCCCAAGTCAAGGACAGGGAGCAAGAGAACACACATAATTAATTTCTATTTCTCCATTTTGTGGTTATAAATCATATATCCAAGAATATTAATTGCCAATAAATGTGACACTCGGAGCCTGTCCCTCCCCACAACCCCACACCACTAAAGGGTCTCTGTAGTATGATTCCTCACACGAACAGAGCATTTGAGATTCTATATTATGGAAAGTTTGCCTCTCTCTGAACATATCTGAGGCACTGGATCGTCTGGTCAGCCACCTAGTTCAAGTAATAGCAAAACCAAAATTCTACCAGGAAAGTGGCATTGTATCTTGGAGGCAACTGTAATATCCCAGACAGCCCATCTGCCCCACGTCTGAAGAATCTGAGACCTGAGCTCTGTCTGACATCCAATTACCAAAGAATAATTCTACTCGTGCCTCTCCTCTTTTCTCTTGACTCACTTTATTTCCCATCCAAGTCCTTTTCTCCTGATAGAACTTGACCCTGACCTTCTGGTCCAAGAAAGACATCTGACATCTCTCTACTTCTGAGTCCAGCACTGTTTTCTTGCTTTTCTCATTCAGCTCCCTGAACTCCAGGGTCACAAGATCAGGGCCTCCCTAAAGTACACTAAACCTGCAGGAAGCAACAGTGCCACCCACCCCCCGCCAATGGAACTCATAAGCAAATAGATTATTGAAAAAAGCTCAGACAGAAATTGATTTTTCTTATCTAAATTAGGGATCACGTCAAAGTTTTAAATGCATTTTGAATTATAAGGAAGCTGTACTTTCCTAAGCATAAAGAGGGGGTGGGAGAGGTTTGTATCCCTTTTTATCTTACCATCCTACCTTAATCCTAAGCTTTCCCTCCTCGAAGGTACAGACAGAATGAAACTTTGCCTTGCCATTTGCTCTCCAGATTTTATAGCATTTTATCATTTATATATGGCCAACTGAGGCTGAAACTACTGCAGCTTCCTCAATACTCGCCGGTACACACATGCAGTAAAGGACACCAATGTTAAATGCATCATTTGGCATTTGAGCGAGGAATGAATCCCTGCTTTCAAATCACACATTCATTGCTACATTCTCCTGAATCTACCTACAGCTCTATGTTTATTCTCTTTCTCAATCCACTAAACTCTGAACTATGGATATTTCTTTCAAAGGGTTCTAGGAAATAGTCTTGTGATATGGCACTAAACAAGGATGCTTTGTTTAGGAACTTTTTAATGGTCAAATTGGGAAACAATTACTTCCATTTGTAACTCCAGGTCTGTTTTTCAGATGTAAGAGCAAGCTGTCTCTAGTCTTGTGAGTTTTCTGAGGATTAAGAATACCATGACCATTCACAAAATAAATCAACAAAAAAGCATTTCAAGAGCTCCTAATTCTAAGTCCAGCACTGTGCTGGGGATATGAGCAAAGCACTGTTAAGGAGAAAAGAAATGAAGCCAACACATCTCTCTAAGTCTCTGTCTTCTTATCTATAAAACAGAGCTGTTATCTGCTACTGTGTTAGGCAGTACTATGTGGTGCTCTTGAAAGAATCGAAAGACACTCTGTTGGCAAAGCCCTGGCCAAGGTTTTGTCTCCCTGTCTTGTAGTTCTTTGAACTTTTTCTTTATACTACCTACCATAATAGTAATGATATTGCTATTTGTGCAGTCATTAACTGTCTCCCCCATAAGACTATAGTTCTAAGAAGAAATGTCCATCTTCCACTATACTCCATAATGCACAACATGTGGCACAACCTCAATAAATGTTTGTTGAATAAATGAATGGAAGAACAAAGGCCAATAAGTTTTAGCTCTATTTCAAGCTAAACTAAGAATCTTGTGTATTATTTTATTTGAGTCTATCCAGAACGATACAAAAAACTATAAGTTTTACTATTATTTCATACATGGGATGACAGAAGTTTAAAAGGAAGCTCACCAATAAAATGCAAAGCTCAAATCTACATTTTCTAACTTCCAGTTCCCAAACTCTTTTTAAAATTGGAGCAATTGCCTCATTTGACTATTTTTTCTGTACTCAACTGGTTATCCCTAATTACATAAGTGTTATAAAAAAATCTGTAATAAATTAGAGAAAAGGAAAACGTGGAGAAAATACCCTGAAGAATCACTTTTTCATCCCACCCCCTTCTAGCCAAAACATAAACTCGGTATATTCCTTAGCCTTAACAGTATGCTTACAAGTTTTTTTCCTAGTTGGTTCACTGTTTTTCTTATTTATTTTATTAACAATACACCCAGCTCTGTCACTTGGGTTGCTTTGTGCCTTTGACCAGAGCCTTGTCCCCATTCCCAAGTGAACCAGCATGGTGTCTTTAATGTCCCACCCACCCTATACTTCCTGATAATTCCACACTCCTAGGCACTAGGGTCCTCAGGAAATTTATAATATCGCATCCTCAGGGACCCAGGTAGACTAGAAGATCCAAGCCTTTCTTAATTTCTGAATTTCATTAAATCCATCTGTGTAACATTTGTCTCTGAAAACTATAGTCTGGATGTTAGGTTCATCAGATATACAGTTCTTAGGTAAGTAATATGTGGCCTATCCAAAGAAAGCAAAAATAAATAAATAAATAAATAACTTAGTTAATAGATTCTTATTTTCCAAAGGCAACTGAGACTCCCTTTTGAAACTCAATTGCAAATTCTGTGGAGGTGCTGAGAATGATGTTGAGCATGACATGGTATGAGTCCATTTTTATGATCATGTATGGCAACAATTTTCCAGCAGTGCCAGGGCTCATGAACACATAGCTCGTTTTTACCTTTTGGATGAACACTAAGAATTTTAAAATACATATACAAAACGTTTATACATTCTACATGTGGGATTCTGTACTTATATAACTCTCAGTTATGGAATACTATACGGCAATAAAAACAAACAACTGGCTTATGCTGTAATGTGTATGACACTAAAACACAATGCACCATGTCAAAAAAAAATGCAGACACAAAAGACTATACACTGTGTGGTTCCATTTATATAAAATGTCCAGAAAAGGCAAATTTGTAGAGATACAAGCAGATCGGCAGTTGCCTACAATGGGAAGTGGAAGTCGATCCTTTCCTCAAACAGACGAGGAGAAACTTTTTAAGGTGATGAAAATGTGCTAAAACAGGTTAGTGGTGGTAGTTGAACAATTCTGTAAATTTGCTAAAAGTCACCGATTGTACACTTATAATAAGTGAAAATTCAGAATGGAAGTTATACCTCAATAAAGTTGTTTTTAAAATGATGTCTCTGGGCTGGGTGTGGTGGCTCATGCCTGTAATCTCAGCACTGTGGGAGGTTAAGGTGGGAGGACAGCTCATGACCGGGAATTGAAGACCAGCTGGGCAACATAGGGATACCCTGTCTTTACAAAAAAAGTTAAAACTTAACTGAATGTAGTAGTATTCACCTACAATCCCAGCTTTTTGGGAGACTGAGGTAAGAGGATTGCTGGAGCCCAAGAGGTGGAGGCTGCAGTGAGCTGTGATGGCTCCCACTGCACTCTAGCCTAGCATAGCAACAAACCAAGATCCTGTCTTAAAAACAAATAAATGAATGACATATCTGAAAGCCAATCAGCACATCAGGATTTAGAAATGGAGCCTTGATGCTTGAATGCACTGTCTCATGATGCAGTATTTAGACTTTATATTCATAAAATCCTCCTGTACCGAGTTATGGATAGATTAATAGGACTCCTTGAAAAGAACCAATCTGCTGGGCTGGGTTTGTTGTGATTATAAAAAGATTTACTCTAACAACTATCCTGCATTAACTCTGGAAATCGTTATAGTAATTCCCTGTGGTCAGGAGGGAATACATGACTGTGTGAGGTTGATACCCTCAGCAGATATTCAATGAGGATCACTTATTATGTTACTATCCCTTGGATAGTTGCAGTGGTTTGGCTCAACATAAATAATTTTTCTGTCTTTAGTATTTGCTTAAGTAGAGCCATCATCATTATGCCATTAGGTTGAATTTTAGGACTTGGGCTTATTTTGCTGGCTTTTGGTGCATTTATTTTTGGCTTTCTTAGGAATTAACCACAGACCATTAGTGAAAACAATAAAGAGGCCAGGAGAACTGTACAGAAAGCCTGGGCAAAGACAGTTGAGAAGATTCTTAGCAAAGTCTCCCAGACTTTTGCCTGGGTTACCCAAATACATTGACAAATATCTCTATTTTAAAATCATTATAAAGGAAAAATATCTGGAACTATTTCTGCAGAAATCCCTTGGACTTTCCTCATTTTCCCCCACTTCCCTCTAAGCCCATACCACAACACATACCGCTAGACACACATGACAAATTACCAAGACCACACCATTTTTTAAAAGTAAAGCAAGATTAAGTTTTGTTGTCCATAAAAAGAAAAGATCTAGAAGCACCTTTTAAACTAATCCCCCACTACTACCAAGATTCTGATGAGTGCAGCAGGGGGAGACGTTAGAATATATTGGTCATGGGAAGGCTGTCTTTGGAAGAGTTTGACACAACCCTCAAGTGGGAGGGGGCTTATATGGGAATTAGGGATGAGGGTGAGTACGTGTCCTTTGAAAAATCTATCCAGATAGTTTGCCTATAGGAGTAAGATGTTTCTTCTTTAGTACTTTCATACCTCTTTGAATCTGGTTCTGTTTTAATCACAATATATTGTTGTCCTTCTTCCTCGTTAGATTAAAATCCTGAGAGAAAGATACAACTAACGACATCTTATACATTGTTCTATCCACAGTTCTGAGAAGACTGCCTTTTTTTTTTCTCTCAACTTTTAAGTTCAGGGGTGCATGTGCAGGATGTGCAGGTTTGTTACATAGGCCAATGTGTGCTGTGGTGGTCAGCTGCACAGATCATCCCATTACCTAGGTATTAAGCCCAGGATCCATAAGCTATTTTGCCTGATGCTCTCCCTTCCCCCACCTCCCATCCTCAGATAGGCCCAGTGTGCTGTTCCCCACCATGTGTCCATGTGTTCTCACCACTCAGCTCCCAGTTCTAAGTGAGAACATGGGGTGTTTGGTCTTCTGTTCCCACGTTAGTTTGTGAGAATAATGGCTTCCAACTCCACCCGTGTCACTGCAAAGGATACCATCTAGTTCCTTTTGATGGCATATTGCCTTTCACACATAGTGTGTTCAATAGCCAGCCCTAGGAGGAATGTATCTAATGAAAGACAATTATAGAAGTTTTTACAAATAAAAGTAATTATGTAGCGAAATGAATTTATTGGAACAGCTACATTGGTTCATACATTTTACCTAGGGAAAGAATGTACTCATTTGAAGATTTTCTATCAGGTTTTATACTCAGTATCTATGGTAATTATTTTTGTAAGCCAGTTGCTTATGTGAATGTATAGCATACTATATGCCTTTAGCACCAAAAAGAGTCAGGCCATGCTATCGCTAGGAGGTTCTCTAATATCATGTCAGAGAAACTAAAGCATACTTTAAAAATGCTTATGTAAAATGTTTCCCTGGCCATGATATCATGTCAAAACTAAATATAGGATTTGCTGTCTGTAGTGTTTTTAGTCTTTGGTACTGTTCTTTTTACCTATAGCTGTGCAACTTGTTTTGTGAACCAGTCAACCTGTTATGATGATGTATGGAAGTTATATAATGGTTTTTCTTTAAAGAGTAAAGATACATGACCAATATTATAAAATATATAGATCTGACAGAATGCTTTATAATTAGATGGAATATGCTTTGGGGAAAATTCTAATAAAATGTACCAAATAAATAATGTGACAAACCAAGCCCATGAAATCATCTGTTACTCTGTGTAACTCTTTTAGCTCAGTATCACAATTTTTTCAGATATGCAGAACTTACTAAAAAACCAAAGGTTTATTAGTAAGAGAGGAAAAGGAAGGGAGACAGAACCAAATCAGTTCCCAATACTTTATAAAGTGAGTTTCTATTACGTTTAAAGTATATTAGAAAAAGAAAATGTATTGATTAAATAAGTTATCACTAGTTATTCTATTACTGTTAAACAGGAAAGCTAGACTTAAAGTAAGCAGACACAGATCTGCCGATGAATACATACATGGCCAGGGAAATGGCTGCATGCCACGGTCTGCCATCTGGTGACACCTCATTGAAAGACAGAGATAAGGAACAAGAAAAATTATTCTGAACTTTCTTTATCCTGGATAGTTAGGATGTTTACTTCCACTCACCTTAATGACTACATATCACTAGTTCCCAATATCCGACATAGAGTAAACAGACTTTTTATGATTTATTTTACTACATTTCAGTTTCTCATGAAGACTCTATTGAGTATGAATTCTAAAAAGATTGGTCCTTAAGCAACATGAGAACTCAATGCCCAGTCAGGAAGATAACACAGCTGTTTGTTCAAACACTTTTCTAAGTGATCCACAGTGGCAGCAGGAAAGAAAACGACGTCTCCTAGTAAGTAACAACTTGGCTAAAGTTAAACTAGCTTCAATAAAGAGCATAAGAGAGAAAGACTCAAAAGAATGCTTGGAAAACTATCCTAAAGAAGCTCAACAACCAGCTTTACTTATTCAAATGTCAAAGAAGTAGACATTTTGGTGTCTCTTTAAATCTTGTAAAATAAAACGATGATTGTAAGTGAAACATGATCTGAAGTGTTAAATGATTTTGATGTTGAATCCATATTTTGAGGTATATGCAATTTTTTGATTTTTTGCCTAAGTGTAATTGTTTCTTTTTTAGACAGGGTCTTGCTTTGTCACCAGGCTGTAATGCAGTGGCACAATCATAGCTCACTGCAGTCTTGAACTTCTGGTCTCAGGCAATCCTCCTGCCACACTGCCTCAGCCTACCAAGTAGCAGCACATGCCACCATACCTGGCCAATTTTTTTTTTCAGAGACAGTATCTTTTTCTGTTGCCCAGACTGATCTCAAACTACTAGTTTCAAACAATCCTCCTGCCTCAACCTCCCAAGTATTGGGATCATAGGTGTCAGCCACTGTACCCAGCCCATAAATGTAATTTCAAAGAAGTAGCTGATGTCAAAAATGTATGAGAAACTTTTTAACAAGTCTTTTATTTCTCCTAAAGCTTAGTAATAGGTAATTTTGCCTGGTAAAGGTGGATCTAAATGTATTATAACCTCAGAATAAATTTAATATTTATAAATGTAATATAAGTTAATTAACTTATATTACAGAATCCATGGCCAAATGATTTTCCCATTCTTTCAGCAGATACATTCTCTAAAAAACCAAGAATACTATAAATTGATAGGCTACTCTCTGGCCAATGTGCTGCTACTTTAAAATAACCTTTTCTAGGTTTATCCTAAAAATCACCCTTGCTGTATGAGAAAAGAGAATGGAGTCTAAGGAAGCAGATCTGAGTGAAACCCAGATTTTTGTCGCCTACTCGGCCTGGTAAAACAGCTTCAGTTTTCTTAGATTTGGTTGCCTGCTCTGCAGGGCATATAATAACTCAATTATAATAATAATAACTGCCTCCCTTAAAGGCCACTGTAAAGATTAAATGAAATAGCATGTTGAGAGTATCTGGCACATATTAGATCTTTAAGGAATACTAGTTTGCTTCCTTCTTCCTGTAACAAACACTGAAAATAATACGTTCTAATATATCTAATGGCTTTTTATTGGCACAATATTTTGCTGACACTCGAGAAGACAGTGGACTAAGAGAAAGTGCCTATCTTTGAAGAGTTTATATCCTTTCTGTGTATTGAAAGAGTTCCACGAGGTAAAACAGGATTTTCCTCTCATTTGTCACTTTGTTCCATCCCCGCCACAGCCTGAGTGGGGAAGAAAATTCACAATAACTCATAGAAATTGCATTTTTAAAAGAATGTCAATATTATCTAGAGAGAGAAGCTTTTGATTTATAATCACCCACTCTGCAGAATCAGAAACAGCAGGTCTTAGGGATCTGGCGAGGGTCTGCCACATGCAGAACTGGGAGGACTCTTTCTCTCTACATTTACGTGAAAGCCAGCAACAGCCTGGCACCCTCCAAGAGTACTGGCTTTAAAAGAATTGGAATGTGATACCTCAAAATGGATACTGGGATTTCCATGATGGATCTCAGGCACTGCTAGCAGTAAAGATGCCTCCAGTCATTTCAAGAGCAGAGGACACCAGCAAAAGGAAAACGGAGAGGGAGAGAGAGAGAATATTGGCAGATTCCACTCATCAACTGGAACCAGTATATTGGTTGGCTTCCCTTCAAGGACTTCAGGAATATTTGAGCTTTTTATATACCATAGACTTTACCTTTAAAGTATATAATTCTGTAGCTTTTAATATGGTTACAGAGTTGTACAACTCTCACTACTATCTAATTTTGAAACATTCATTACCCTGAAAAGAAAGTCTAAACCCATTAGCAATTAATCCCATTCTCCACCACAGCCCTGGCAACTACTCATCACCTTTCAGTCTTGACACTCTTATCAAAGTGCTTCATTTTTAAACCAATCTGTATGAAGTAATCTTCGGTTTGCTTCCTTCCTCTTCTCTCATGTATTTTTCATTTTTGTTACCATTTTAAATCTCTACTTTGCCCTGAATTTCTGCTTGCCTGTCCTTCTTAGCTGACACTCATGCTCCCACACTTTCTAACCTGTGTTGGCATTAATGTGTCTTAATTCATTTGATTCCAAGGCTCAGAGACAATGGTCATTTTATCATCAAAACCTAAGTGAGAAAAACCGGTGTATGCTTAAGTCTGGGATTGGTAGGGCAACTATATGTATTACTGAGGGTCTCTCTCAAGTTCCTTTGAGGAAGCTATCTGAATAGTGTTATGCCCAGTTTCACCCGAGACTCCAGCTGGTACTGTTCTAATTCTCAGCATTTGTACAACACCTGGCATATAGCATGCCCCAATACATCATTGTTGAGTGAAAGAAATAAGCATCTTCCTCTGTGATGCCTACTGGTTTGCCCCTTCCATAGAACCATCTGGCTGGAACATTATTTATATTCCTTCAAAAATTGTCTATTAAGTGGCATCCTGGTGCTTGAAAGACTATAATAATATAAAGAAAGATACATATGTCAACTTGGAGTGTTCTTCCTAGATTGCTGAATCCAGCAAATTCAAAGCACCTAGAAAATAATAGCCTGTACCTTTCTCTTCAAAAAGCATGAAAATATAAATACATTCATTTACAATGCACATTAGTTTTTCATTAGTGTTTCTTCTAGATGGCTCCTCAGCCAGTGCTATTCAGGACATGCAGAGGATTTTCCAGTCTTTGTGATATTCTTTAACACGTAGATGGGAGGGGAAGGAAAAGAGGTCCGAGGCAGTGAGCTACAAGTCTCCACACAAACCTTTCTTTCAGTTCAAGAAAGAAAAGGGAGATAAAAAGCCAAATGCAGGCATACTGTACTCAGCAGGAGCCAAGAGCTACCTTTAAGACTGGCAGTTCCAAAAGGCATCAACAGGAATCCTTTTGGTAATTACCAGTTCGGAAATGTCATCCCATTGATTGTGACAGACATAAACCAGCTGTGCTTTGTTGAGGGCGAACAGAGGCCCAGCCTGAGCAGAAACAAACAGTGGGCCAGCTGCAGCCTGCACTCCGACTTCCTCCCCACAGAACTCTCCCACTTAATACTTGCCAAACTCTGAAGCAATTAATCACACAGCAGAAGTAGATCTGAAACGTCTGAAATTGCCTGCTGAAGATTAACTGAATCTATCATATTTCCAGCCTCACTGGGAGCGAGGGAAGAGTGTCTTTTTGTTGCAGAAAGATTCTCAAATGAATTGCTAGGATCTCAAGCTGGTCCCTCCACTTCCAACTGGAATTTAGAGAATCTTCTGGCCAGAAATCCTTACTCTTAAGTGTAAGACAGAGAAAGGACAAATATATGTGCATTTATGAATTCCTGGGGTAGAATCAAAGGCACAGCTTCAAGCCAACACTCATGTCCCTATAGCCTAAATAGCCATTTGAAGAGCAATTTTTAATTTATTCTGCCTATTGTTTGTATGAAACAGCTCCTCTGCTCCAACACCCACCCCTTTCTGGGTGGAGAATTGCAGTGTGTGTCGAGGGTCACAGGGGCTCCCACTGCATGTGCCACCCACCTCACATTCAGGGCATGTGGGCCTCTCAGCTGGAGCTCTAATGCAGCTTTCAGCATCCAAAACAGGTACTGCATGGAAGTCACACTGCCTTGGGCTTAGGAACAATCTGCTGCTGCCATGTAGCTGCCTGGTGCAACTCACCCCCATACTCCTGAGGCAAAGGCTTCCGACGACTCCAGCCCTGGCTTGTGGGCAAAGGGTGAGGGATGGGCATCTGCCCTCAGGGCATCATTGATCTCCAAAACCTGAGCGGTGTGTCTTGGGCTAACCCAGGGCATCTTTACATCCTTATCTAGTCACTGTCATTAGATAACCAGACTAGGCCTCCAGGGAAGCCTGGGAGATTGTCATTTCTTACAGGGAAATGATCATGTCTTCTTTATACCCAACCAGAGTGTCGAGTTCAACTCTCTGCCCACTCATTCCTTTAAAAGTGTCATGATTGGCCGGGCGCAGTGGCTCACGCTTGTAATCCCAGCACTTTGGGAGGCCGAGGCGGGTGGATCATGAGGTCAAGAGATCGAGACCATCCTGATCAACATGGTGAAACCCCGTCTCTACTAAAAATACAAAAAATCAGCTGGGCATGGTGGCGCATGCCTGTAATCCCAGCTACTCAGGAGGCTGAGGCAGGAGAATTGCCTGAACCCAGGACGCGGAGGTTGCGGTGAGCCGAGATTGCGCCATTGCACTCCAGCCTGGGTAACAGGAGTGAAACTCCATCTCAAAAAAAAAAAAAAAAAAAGTGTCATGATTGCAGGATCTGGAGGGAAGTTTACTTCTTCCTGTTTTAAACTATTTATTTATATAACCTTGATTCCTGCCAAAAATGCTATTGTTTTTATTTTTAAAATCTTTGTTTACGTATCTTCTTAGTGACATAACTTCTAAACATGTGTGGCATGTATTAGCTATATTTTAAACAGAATGAAAAATCTATAGGTTCTTCCATGGGATGAAAGCCCAAAATATGCTAGAAAGTAAAAAGAGCAACCACAGAATGTTTTTTATGAGTTTGTTTTCTGAAAAACAGCCATATATGTGACACTTTTTCAGAAATATATATATATATATAAAGTAATTTGGAAGAATGCACACTGAGTTTTGACAGAAGCTGTCTTTAGGAAGAAAAAATATTAGGAACTTTTGATCCTTACATTTTGCATGTCTGTCATGTGTAAGATTTTTACGTTAGATCTTGGTAGTTGGAAAAAACTTAAGAAAAAAGTAATTACCAGTCGAAGCCAATCACTAGTTGTGATTTTAAAACAGAGAAGGCTTAAACCCCTTTGGGCCTTCCACTCCAAATGTGGTCCCTAGAACACCAAGAGCAGCATGACCTGGGTGCTTCTTAGAAATGCAGAATCTTAAGTCCCATCCTGTGTTCATATTAAGGTGGCAAAAACACTGACTACCCATTTTAACTATTGCCTTCTTCTCCAGACGTATGTAATTCCTTATTTAAAAAAAAAAAAGGCTGGGTGAAGTGGCTTACACCTGTAATCCATGTAGTTTAGGAAGCCAAGGCAGGAGGATTGCTTAAGCCATGAGTTTAAGACCAGCCTGGGCAACATAGTGAGACCCCATCTCTATTAGTCCATTTCTGCACTACTATAAAACAATACCTGAGACTGGGTAATTTATAAAGAAAAGAGGTTTGATTGGCCCAGGGTTCTACAGTCTATACAAGCATGGTGCCAACATCAGCTCAGCTCCTGGTGCAGCCTCAGGAAGCTTACCATCATGGCAGAAGGTGAAGCAGAAGCAACCACATCACATGGCAAGAGCAAAAGCAAGAGAGAAAGGGGAGGTCCTAGACTCTTAAACAACCAGATCTAATGTGAGCTAACTGAGCAAGAACTCCCTTATCACAAAGAAGATGGGGCTAAACCATTCATGACAGATCTGACCTCATGATCCAATCACCACCCACCAGGCCCCACTCCAACACTGGGAATCACATTTCAACATAAGATTTGGAGGGGATGAACATCCAAACCATATCACGTCTCTACCAAAAAAAAAAATGTGTTTTTTATTGTTGTTGTTCTTTAAAATAGCTAAGAATGATGGCACATGCCAGTAGTCTCAGCTACTCAGGAGGCTGAGGTGAGGGATCACCTGGGGCCAGGAGGTCAAGACTGCAGTGACCCAGGACTGTTCCACTGCAGTCCAGCCTGGAAAACAGACAGAGATCTTATCTCAAAAAAAAAAAAAATCTAAAACTTACCAAAATATCTACAGTTACTTTATTTTAGAACTTGAACTATGGTATGAACAGATTTTTGTAAGAGCATATTTCCAACCCTTTGATGGCAATGAACTAAGTTCCCACTGACAACCTGTCTTCACTGGAGACAGAAAGTCAAGGTGGCATCCACGCCTCCAGGTGCACACAGTCAAGTAAAAGAAAGAGACAAATAAGCAGTTGGATGGGAAAATGTGTAAAACTGGTACAAATACAAGGCAAAAAGTGATAAGGAGCCACAACCAATCAAAAGTTTGTTATTTGTATTATTTGGTGAAATAAAGAATGTTCAATAATGTCTTTGCATATCTTACTGACTTTTTATCACTCAGAAGTAGAGGAAGGATATTGAAGCAACACTCTCTAGACTTAATTATGTCCACTAGGAAAAAACAAGTTGGAGCTATAAAAACAAAAAGGAAATGGAGGTGGGAAAATAGCAACATTGTCTTGAGCTTATGATATTAAAAACAAAAAAAGTAAACACGGAAGAACAATGAGTACAGCCAGGTTTTAGACAAGCCCCATTGATCTGAGAGTCTAAAATGAACACAGTTCAATTGGAGTGGACATCCTGGAAAAGAATCATTTGATCTATACATCTGCCTATAGTCCACATAGGAAAAGAACAGAAAGGGAGAAAGGAATATAAAAATGTGTGTGCCTCTATACTTAAAAGGGAGCCCTCTGGTGATCTAAAGTTTTTAAAGGTCATTGACAAATAATGAAAGAATAGGCATTTGATCAAGGAGATTTATGACACTCCCCTTTAAGATATTTATATTTTACTTCTGGCCTATGTGAAGAAAATGGAAATAATATTTGCGGTTTTGTTCTAAATCTGATTCAAAGAAGCTTAGACTGGCAAGCTGAAAATGTAAAACTCTTTGGGAGAAATCTGTCCGTGTGCTCCTTCGGGAACTGGAGACTTGCAAACCGACAATAAGAGAAAATGACACACTATGCTGGTCATTTTCTGAAGAAGGAAAATAAAAGGCTAGATAAAAAATAAAAAGGTGCTTTGAAGTACCATTACATGCCTGACTTTGGTGGACAGCCCTGGAAGCTAGGGAAAAAGAGGATGCACTGACCATTTAAGAATTAGGGGCCAGTCACGCCTACAATCCTAGACTTTGCCCACACATCTGGAACATTTCAATAAAGGACACAGAGATAAGATTGACAGCTTCATGTCAGACACAATTAGAGGAATGAAGGTTTCAGTCCCTGATATGTAAGATGAAAGTAAAGTCAGACAAAAGCAGAAATAATAGCAACTCTTTAGATAAAAGCGAATATGACAGAGATATTTGTGAAATATATATGAGAGTCACCAAAATCATTCTCCTTTAAACTTAGTAATGTTTTGACAACCCTTGCTGACATTCCAGCACTTGAGTCTAAGGATGTATCAGAATCTTCCATGAAGTGTTCTAGTCATTTCTTAATACTTGTTATTTTTAAAAAGCATTATCATAGTTTGTCAACTGATCTTCACAATACGGTGTACCTAAATGAAAATATATGAAGATTGTGTTTTAACTATGGCTCTAACACAGGTTTTTTGCCCCACAAAAAAATAAGAATTTCTGATTCAACAGATAAAAGATGCCACATCATTAGAACTTTAATGATAGTCTCTTTCACTTGAATTTAACTTTCAACCTAAAGCCTTAAATTTTTTAAATCAGTGCTATCACACTGAAACAAGAGAATGGAAATGCATTTGTTCACATTTTACCTCTTTCAAGTAAAGAAAATTTGAGGTGACTTATGTCAGAAAACATACATGGTAAAATCGAATAGACATTCGTTAAAATCTTTAGAAATTTAAAGAAAAATTAGAACCCGGGACAAAGATATGACCACTCTATGCCTTACAATTTGCAAGATTGTTGTTGTGAATGCAAATATCGCCCTGCTCTTCCTGTTAAAATATCATTGTTTTCATTATCATGAAAAAACTTTGAACCTCTACCTATGAAATGATGTATAAAAAAAGCACATGCTGTTCGTGTCTTTCTTTTGTTAATATCATGGAAAAGGCAGAGTCAACATTAATCCCTGTCCCCCTCAAAATCCTCACAGCTGTTTATACCATTCCAAATATGTTCTGTGGACCAGCAGCATTGGCATCACCTGGGAGCTTGTTAGAAATCCAGACTCTCAAGCCCCATTCCAGACCTGCTGAATCAGAAGCTGCATTTCGAGATCCTCACATGCTCTCCTGCATATCAAAGATTGAGAAGTACAGATCTGTAACACTAATCTTCCAGCAAAACTATCATTACCTCAGAGTAGAAACTAGGTTATTCCCTTCTTTTTTCCAAGACACCAAGCACAGTAGAGAAAATATTATATGGGTTGAAAAAAAGATTAAATAAAATTATTTTAAATAAATGAGCAATTATAAAATGGAAAAAATTAGACCAAGAAGATCAAAATTCAGGACCAAAATCAATTCATTACAATTCAAAATTAGACTATGAGTTATATATTTTAATAGTGATATTATTTTAAATAATAATGACTAATATGTATTACTTAGGTGTGACAGATACTAATAAGCACTTATTATCATCTCCCTCACAACTCTGAGGTAGTATTACCCCATTTTCTTAGTGAGGAAATTGAGATTTTAGATTAAACAAATTCTCCAAGGTCAACTGTTTGAAAGCAGTAGAACTACAATCTGAATACAGGCTATCTGATTACAAAACCGTATTTTTATCTTCCAAGCTCTGAGTTTCTATATGATGCAAAATCCAAGACTGCATGCTGAGGCCAGGAACCTGGAAAGCTAACAATAGATCGGGTGATTGAATCTTATCAAAGTGTGACTCAAATAATTGAATCCGATCAAAGTTGATAGCTAAGTAGGTCACATTTTTAAACAACTGTAGCTTGCTTATGTTTGTGATTATGTAAAATCATAAGCCAGATTCTACAAATTTTAAAAGTATATTCTAGCATCAGTGGAGATGAGAAATAGGGAAATACATTGGATAAGAAATGGTAAGAATGCATATACATATATATAATATCCATCCATATTTCAAAATAATATATATTCATCCTTGTGGATGTTCCCAAGTATAAGCTTTCTGTTACCCTTGACAACAGTTGTCAAGTGTAATTAATCCTCTCTACAGCTAGAGAAACCGAAGTTCCAGTCAGTCAGTGCCCATCAGGGCCTCTTCAGGTGACGTGTGAACTCATTGTTAAGGTATTCATGTTTATCATCACTCTCTACATTTGGTTTCTCTTGTTGGTGGAAAATGTAAAGAAGATAGCAGGTGTGTGTATCTAATTACATGGATATGGACCATGTGTATAATGAATGCTATCACAGATGAAGGTGAATGTGAAGGTGAAAAGACACCTGAAAAGTGGAGTCAATGATCCATGTGGGAGAAGAGGGTACATTCCTTCGTAAGTGTTGGAACTTTGTTTTGTTCTTCATGATATCCCCAGTGCTATGTCTGGTACTTAGAAGATGTCTGATTCCTTTTATTGAGTGAATACCCACTGGGCATTTCACTACTAGATACTCAAAATGTACCCATTGAAACTTTGTAATCAGACATATCTGGATTTGAATATCAGTCTTACTAGCTCTATAATTTTAAGTAAGTTGTTTAACCTATTAACACCTCAATTTCCTCATATATAGAATGAACCTAATGATGCTAATCACATTAAGGTAAGAGAATAGAGTAAAATACTGTGTGCACATTGCTTAGCATGGCTCATGGCACTTTGCATGCCCAATAAATGTAGCTGGAGATATCAGGTCTCCAGTGGGTTACATTCAGCCTCGATTTTTTAGACATCCTAGCCTAGCTTATTTTTCAGATGTATAGACCAGAAAGAACCATCAACTGACAGGCCTTCAGTGGTACAGCCATGACCAGGAGCAGGCCTTTGATTGTGTCTAGCCCTCCTTATTCACAATTCACAGGAGAAAGTCTTTCTTTAAATCACATGGGCCAGGTGCAGTGGCTCATGCCTGTAATCTCAGAATTTTGAGAGGCCAAGGTGGGTGGATCACTTGACGTCAGAAGTTCAAGACCAGCCTGGCCAACATGACGAAACATCTCTACTAAAAATATAAAAATTAGCCGAGTGTGGTGGCAGGTGCCTGTAGTCCCAGCTACTTGGGAGGTTGAGGTAGGAGAATTGCTTGAGCCTGGGAGGCAGAGGTTGCAGTGAGCCAATATCATGCCACCCCAGCCTGGGACTGGGCCACAGAGTGAGACTCTATCTCAGAAAAACAAAATCAGATGTAGAGGTCTCCCCTGGATGGCTTTCACCATCAGAAAGCATCTCTTCAAGCCTGTTACATACTCCCAACAGCTGAGTGGATTCACACCTAAACAATAAAGAAGACCCTACAGAGGAGCTATGGTCACAAAAGTCAAAGTTGCCCTCTTCATTTGTGAAGAGGAAATACTTATTTCACTTCTGCTACTTAGTTAGGCCACTCATCCTTAGGTAACATGGAAATAATTCAGATCAACTACCCCCATATTTAGATTTCCCTGATATTTAGAGGTTTTGAGCTCTTTATATTCCTTTACCTAGGCCCTACGGGGATATATCTGATAGAGAAATTGCCTGAGAACTTGAGCCCACTGTTGCATACTTTTTTGGATGATGAAAAGAAGAGGAGGTAGATCCAAGGCATGACAAGGAAGAATTAAGATCCAATGCATGACAAAGGGAGAATTAAGCTCTATGATGGCATAATTTCTAAGGTTATTCTGAGTGTGACAATTATGATGTTGACAAGAGGCAATATAGTGGGATGGTTAGCTAGAAAGCTATGATCTGTGAGCCAAATTTGTCTTATAGCCTGTTTTCATATGGCCTGCAAGCTGAAACTAGATTTTACATTTGTAAAGGGTTATAAAAGGAGGAGGAGAAGAAGCAGAATCAGGGATTATATGAGGTCTACAAATAAAATATTAAATATCTGGCCCTTTTCAAATATAGTTTGCCAAGCCCTGTTTAGACTTCAGAGCTACACTGCCTGAGATCAGGTCACATTAGGACACCTTATGGAAAAAAACTCTACAATTCAGTTTCTTCATCTTCTAAATGAGAAAATAGTATTTACCTGTTTCTGGCACAAAACAAACCCCCAATTAAATATTTTCTTTCATTATTTATGTTGATTCAAGGAAAGCAAGATAAGTGAAATTAGCTCAAATGTGATTTTCTTATTCCTCTTCTAATTCTGATTTATCATTATATTTCCAGCACTTGGCACACAGTAGATGTAGAATAAGTAGTTAATGAGTATTTAATGAGTTAATGGGTATTAAAGTCTTTAATTTTTTAATGTATTTTAATTTTAATTTTTCTATAAATTTATGTTCCAAATTAAAAATTTACTTATTGGCCAGACAAATAAATGAAAGTTTTTAAAAATCAAGTTTTTTACATGTAACTGATCTTCCAAAAAGTAAATTACAGGAAAAAAAAAAATCCAGTACATAAACTATGGATTCAAAGAGAATTAATAAGATTAACACAAGGTGTAAATCTTATTTTGAATTCAATATTATTTTTTTAAAGTTATTTATAAAATAATTGGAAATGTGAACACAGAATGGATATTTGATGATATATCAAGGAATTACTATTAAAGTGTTGTATTATGTATTGTTATGTTAAAAACAGAATCCTAATCATTCAGAGATTAAAAACTGATATCTATATAACAGAAAATATATAACATCTGGAATTTGCTTTAAAATAATATGAATCATTGCAGTCTATGCATGTAACAAAATATCACATGTATGCCATAAGTATGTACAAATATTGTATATCAATTAAAAATTATAATTGAATCCATTATTAAATAGGAGAGAAAAGACAAATTTCCCATGCAAAAGAATTCCAAATATCTTATGTAGATACTTTCTCAAGGAGAAGAAACATACCTTAAGTGTGGACTGGTTATAGTGGCTTCCCTAGAGGGTGGGGTAGCTTTACTGTAGAAAAACCTAACAAACATTACTTCACCCACGTGATCAAGGCCAACATCAGCAGTCATAAATCATGTTGATAGTGTGATGTGATGTGATGTGATGAAAATGGCTCTTCACCTCTGTGAATAACCCATAATCTCACTCTTATGAGAAAAAAAAAATTCATACAAATTCCAATAGGGTATTTATTCTAAAAATACCTGACTAGAATTCCTCAAAACTGTCAAGGTCTTCAAAAGCAAGAAAAACTGTCACAGCCAAGGACAACTAAATATAAATGGTATTCCAGGTAGGATCCTGAAACAGAAAAGGGGCTTTAGACAAAAAACAAGGAAATCTAAATAACAATTGACTTTAGTTAATAATAATGTATCAATATTGGTTATTATGTATAACAAATGCATCATAATAATGTAAGATAGTAATAATAGGAGAAATTGGTTGTGATATACGTAAGAACCCTCTGTACTATCTTCTCAATTTTTCTGCAAATCTAAAACTGTCCCAAAAAAATAAAGTAATTTCTAAAATATGGGCTGAGTGAGGATGGGGGGTGGGGGAGGGGGAATTGATGCCTGAATAGATGAAACAAGATTTGGCCTAGAACAAATAATTTTGAAAGTTGGGATATGAGTACAGACAGATTTATTACACTGTTTTTTACATAGTCTACTAAATATGTTTGAAGTTTTTTACTGAAAATATTAAGAAAAAATAACATTCAGTCAGAAAAGAAGGTTAAGAAATAGAGACCTAAAATGTGGTATACTGTACATGTATATGTGTATATATACATATACAGGTCTCTATTTCTTAACCTTCTTTTCTGGCTGAAAGTAATTTTTTCTTAACATTTTCACTATATATATACTTAACATTTTCAGTATATATATATGTATGTGTGTGTATGTGTGTATATACATACATATATAGTATATACATACATACATACATATATATATATATGTGTGTGTGTGTGTGTATGTATATACACATGTATACCACATTTTAGGTCTCTATTTCTTAACCTTCTTTTCTTTTATATACACACACACACACACCATGCAATACTACTCAGCCATAAACTCAGCCATTAAAAAAACAACACACAGAATGTCTTTTGCATCAACTGGGATGGAGCTGGAGGCCATTAATCTAAGTGAAGTAACTCAGCAACAAATAACTAAGTACTGTTGTTCTCACTTAGAAGTGGGAGTTAAGTTACGGGTACACAAAGGCATACAGAGTTGTTTTACAGACATTGGAGACTTAGAAGCATGGAGGGTGAGAGAGGGATGAGGGATGAAACAGATACCTATTTGGTACAATGTACACTATTTGGTGATGGGTACATTAAAATCCCAGACTTCACTACTGTACAGTTCACCCACGCAAACATAAAACCACTTGTCCCTCCAAAGCTGATGAAATAGAAAAATTAAAATAAAATGGCAAAAAGAGTGTCCCAAACTACATTTTTCCTGACAGTTACACAAAAACATTGTAATTCTATATGTATAATATATATAATTTCCCATGAAAAATAATTCCAAATATCTTATGTAGATACTCGTGAAAACATCAGTAAGATGTTCATGTATACTAAGAAACATATACTAAGTTTCAAGTACTAAGAAACCTTAGAAATAAGAGATTTGATTTTGACATACTAATTCAATATAAAGTACCATTGTTTACTAAACGGTCATCTCATAATTACTTTTTGCAGGAGACAGCTGTGATCTCCATTAAAATAGATTTGTGCTATATATAAATTTGTAGATGATACCCATCTCTTTCTAAATTTATGGAAGAGTCATGTGAATTAAATTATTCCGTATTAATGCTCCTGAGTTTACCTATGCTCTACCTCCAATATTACTGTTTCACATTACTTTATGAACTCCATCCGTTAGGTGTGGGATCAAGGCTCTGCTAATGAACTGGCAAGTGTCTATGATTCAGCAATCACTACAGAATCACGAACTCATCTATTTCACAGAATTTGTTACATAATGGATGTATATGTCCCTTTCTTATTAAAGCTGAGTAAATATGAGAATAATGGTACTTGATAAGTTAAAAGTCTTTAAAAACAATCATTAAACAACAAAAATATTCTCTCAGATAATTTATCTTCTATGATGTTTACTCTCAAATAACTAGTCAAACAATCTAATTAAATGCAGTAAAATAATTATTATAGGATAAGAGGAAGATGGCTGACTAGGAACAGCTCAGGATTGCAGCTCCCAGTGAAAGTGCAGAGGGTGAGTGGACGCCGCATTTCCAGATGGATTTTTATTGCCCACAGACCAGGAGATTCCCAGGCAGAGGAGCCCCACAGGCCGCCAGTGCGGCTGTTTCAGCTGGCTCCCTGTTTCGGTCCATGCTGCTGCTTTGCCCACTCCCTGGTGTGGCAGTTCTCCTTCGTACAAAAGACACTGGTCCGGGTGCCCTCTTAGCTGGCGATTGGAGCCCTGAGATGGCAGAGTCACCTATTCATCTGAAATAGCGAGCCAGGCCAGGAGATTCCTAGGCAAAAAACCTCCAGGAATCTCAGCGCTGCTGTTTCAGTCGGCTCAGTGAGTCACGGAACAGGAGATCCCGGCACCTTTTCAACAGGTGATGGAACACTGGGAGAGATCGACCATTCAACAACAACAACAAAAAAAGACTCTGAGTCAGGGAACCAGGTGATCAGGCTTGGCTGGTCCCACCCCCCACCCCCCACCCCCACACACACAAAAAAAACACAGTAATTGAAAACGCTCTGGGTTGAGAGTTTCACAGCAAGCACAGCTGAACCAGGGACGGTCCAGCTCTGAGGAGGAGGGGCGTCTGCCATTACTGAGACACTCCACCACTACCGAGGCAGTCTGACCATCACTGAGGCAGTCTGCCATTACTGAGGCAACCCGCTGTTTCTGAGGCAACCTGCAATTACAGAGAGAGTCTGCCATAACAGAGGCATGCCACCATTGCCAAGGCAGTTCTAACTACATTCATATAAACAGGACTGCAGGGAAGTTCACTGGGCAGCTGGGTGGAGCCCACAGCAGCTCAGCAAAGCCTCTACAGGCAGACAGTGACTAGGCTGCCTCCTCTCTGGGCAGGGCAGCCCTGAAAGAAAAAAAAAAGGCAGCAGCACAATGGAAACTCATAAATAAAGCCCTAACTCCCTGGGACAGAGCACCAGGGGAAAAAAAAAAAAAAGGGAGTTTATGACTTCTGCTGCAGCAGACCTAAACGTACCTGCCCAGCAACTCTGAATGAACAACGGAGCTCACAGCTGAGGACTTGAGCTCCAATAAAGGACAGGCTGTCTCCTGAAGCAGCTCCCTGACCCCCGTATATCCAAAGAGTCACCTCATAAAGGAGAGAACAGACTGACATTTGGCGGGCATCCTTCTGGGACAAAGATAGCAGAAGAGGAAACTGGTAGTAATCCTTACTGTTCTGCAGCTGCTACAGGTGATCCCCTGGCAAGCAGGGCCTGGAGTGGACCTCAGCAGACCTACAGCAGAGGGGCCAGATTGTTACAAGGAAAGCTAAGAAAAAGAAGTAACTTCAGCATCCACAAACTGGAAGTTCACTCAGAGACCCAATCTGAAAGTCAGTAACTACAAAGACAACAGGTGGATAAACCCACAAATATGGGAAGAAACCAGCACAAAAAGGATGAAAAAACCCGAAACCAGAAGACTTCTCCTGCTAAAAGGGATCACAACTCCTCACCAGCAAGGGAACAAGGCTGGATGGAGAAGGAGTGTGATGAAATGGCAGAATCAGACTTCAGAAGGTGGGTAATAAGAAACTACAGTGAGCTAAAAGAACATGTTCTAACCCAATGCAAAGAAACTAAGAACCTTGAAAAAAGATTTGACGAAATCCTAACGAGAATGGACAACATAGAGAGGAATATAAGTGAATTGATGGAGCTGAAAAACACAACACAAGAACTTCTCGAAGCATGCACAAGCTTCAACAGACGAATTGACCAAGCAGGAGAAAGGATATCAGAGGTCAAAGATCAACTCAATGAAATAAAACGAGAAGGCAAGAATAGAGAAAAAAGGGTAAAAAGGAATGAACAAAGTCTCCAAGAAATGTGGGACTATGTGAAAAGACCTAATCTACACTTGATAGGTGTACCTGAATGTGACGAAGAGAATGAATCCAAGCTGGAAAATACTCTTCAGGATACTATCCAGGAAAACATCCCCAATCTAGCAAGGCAGGCCAATATTCAAGTCCAGGAAATACAGAGAACACCACAAAGCTATTCCTCAAGAAGAGGAACCCCCAGCACATAATCGTCAGATTCACCAGGGTTGAAATCAAGGAGAAAATGCTAAGGGCAGCCAGAGAGAAAGGTTGGGTTACCCACAAAGGGAAGCCCATCAGAGTCACAGCAGATCTCTCAGCAGAAATCCTACAAGCCAGAAGAGAGTAGGGGCCAATATTCAACATGCTTAAAGAAAATAACTTTCAACCCAGAATCTCCTATCCAGCCAAACTAAGCTTCAGAAGTGAAGGAAAAATAAATCCTTTGGGAACAAGCAAGTACTCAGAGATTTCATCACCACCAGGCCTGCTTTACAGGAGCTCCTGAAAGAGGCTCTACACACAGAAAGGAACAACCAGTACCAGCCATTCCAAATCATACCAAACGGTAAAGAGCATCAACACAATCAGAATCTGCATCAACTAACGAGCAAAACAGCCAGCTAGCATCAAAATGGCAGTATCAAATTCACACATAACAATATGATCCTTAAACGTAAATGGACTAAATGCCCCAATCAAAAGACACAGACTGGCAAATTGGATAAAAAGCCAAAACGCATCAGTGTGCTATATCCAGAAAACCCATCTCACATGCAAGGATATGCAAAGGCTCAAAATAAAGGAATGGTGGACGATTTACCAAGCAAATGGAGAGCAAGAAAAAGCAGGAGTTGCAATTCTGATCCCTGATAAAATAGACTTTAAAGCAACAAAGATCAAAAGAGACAAAGAAGGATATTACATAATGGTAAAAGGATCAATGCAACAAGAAGAGCTAATGATCCTAAATATATACGCACCCAATACAGGAGCATCCAGGTACATAAGGCAAGTTTTTAATGACTTACAAAGAGACTTAGACTCCCACACAATAATAGTGGGAGACTTTAACACCCCATTGTCAATATTAGACAGATCAACTAGAAAATTAACAAGGATATCCAGGACCTGAACTCAGACCTGGAACAGGCAAACCTAATAGACATTTTCAGAACTCTCCACCCCAAATCCACAGAATATACATTCTTCTCAGCACCACATCACACCTACTCTAAAATTGATCACATAATGGAAATAAATCACTCCTCAGCAAATGCAAAAGAACGGAAATCATAACAAACAGTCTCTCAGGCCACACTGCAATCGACTTAGAACTCAGAATGCAGAAACTAACTCAGAACCACACAGCTTCATGGAAACTGAACAACTTGCTCTTGAATGTTGACTGGATAAACAATGAAATGAAGGCAGAAATAAAGATGTTCTTTGAAACCGACGAGAATGAAGACACAACATACCAGACTCTCTGGGACACGTTTAAAGCAGTCTCTAGAGGAAAATATATAGCAATAAGTGCCCACATGAGAAGCAAGGAGAGATCTAACTAAAATTGAAACCCTAGCATCAAATTGAAAGAGCTAGAGGAGTAAGATCAAAAAACCTCAAAACCTAGCAGAAGACAAGAAATAACTAAGATCAGAGCAGAACTAAAAGAGATAGAGACACAAAAAACCCTTCAAAAAATCAATAAATCCAGGAGCTGGTTTTTTGAAAAGATCAACAAAATAGACCACTAGACAGATTAATAAAAAAGAAAAGAGAGAATAACCAAATTGATGAAATAAAAAATGATAAAGGGGATATCACCACAGATTCCACAGAAATTCAAACCATCATCAGAGATTATTACAAACAACTCTATGCACATAAACTAGTAAACCTGGAAGAAATGGATAAATTCCTGGACACTTGCCTCCTCCCAAGCCTAAGCCAGGAAGAATCCGAAACCGTGAATAGACCAAAACAAGGTCTGAGGTTGACGCAGCAATTAAGAGCCTCCCACCCAAAAAAAGCCCAGGTTCAGATGGGTTCACAGTCGAATTCTACCAGACATACAAAGAGGAGCTGGTACCATTCCTTCTGAAACTATTCCAAATAATCCAAAAAGAGGGAATCCTTCCCAAATCATTTTGTGAGACAAACATCATCCTGATACCAAAACCTGGCAGAGACTCAACAAGAAAAGAAAGCTTCAGGCCAATATCCATGATGAACATAGATGCAAAAATCTTCAATAAAATACTGGCAAGCCGATTGCAACAGCACATCAAAAAGCTTATCCACCATGATCAAGTAGGCTTCATCCCAGGGATGCAAGGCTGGTTCAACATATGCAAGTCTATAAGCGTAATTAACCACATAAACGGAACCAAAGACAAAAACCACATGATTATCTCAATTAATGCAGAAAAGGCCTTTGACAAAATTCAACAGCCCTTTATGCTAAAAACCTTCAATAAACTAGGTATTGACGGAACGTATCCCAAAATAATAAAAGCTATTTATGACAAACCAACAGCCAATATCATACTGAATGGCAAAAACTGGAAGCGTTCCCTTTGAAATCTGGCACTAGACAAGGATGCCCTCTCTCACCACTCCTATTCAATATACTACCGGAAGTTCTAGCCAGAGCAATCAGGCAAGAAAAAGAAATAAAGGGTATTCAAATAGGAAAGGAGGAAGTCAAATTGTCTCTATTTGCAGATGACATGATTGCATATCTAGAAGACCCCATCGTCTCAGCCCAAAATCTCCTGAAACTGATAAGCAACTTCAGCAAAGTCACAGGATACAAAATCAATGTGCAAAAATCACAAGCATTCCTATACATCAATAACAGACTTAAAGAGAACCAAATTAAGAATGAACTGCCATTCACAATTGCCACAAAGAGAATAAAATACCTAGGAATAAAACTAACAAGGAGCGTAAAGGACCTCTTCAAGGAGAACTAAGAGCCACTGCTCAATGAAATAAGAGAGGACACAAACAGATGGAGAAACATTCCATGTTCATGGTTAGGAAGAATCAATATCGTGAAAATGGCCATACTGCCCAAAGTAATTTACAGATTCAACACTATCCCTATCAAGCTACCAATGACCTTCTTCACAGAACTGAGAAAAACCACCTTAAACTTCATATGGAACCAAAAGAGAGCCCGCATAGACAAGTCAATTCTAAGCAAAAAGAACAAAGCAGGAGGCATCACACTGCTGGACTTCAAACTATACTACAAGGTTACAGTAATCAAAACAGCCTAGTACTGGTACCAAAACAGAGATATAGACCAATGGAACAGAGCAGACGCCTAGGAGGCAGGACAACATATCTACAACCATCCGATCTTTGACTAACCTGACAAAAACAAGCAATAGGGAAAGGATTCCCTGTTTAATAAATGGTGTTGGGAAAACTGGCTAGCCATGTGCAGAAAGCAGAAACTGGGCCCCTTCCTGACACCTTACACTAAAATTAACTCCAGATGGAGTAAAGACTTAAACATAAGACCTAACACCATAAAAACCCTAGAAGAAAATCTAGGCAAAACCATTCAGGACATAGGCATAGGCAAGGACTTCATGACCAAAACATCAAAAGCATTGGCAACAAAAGCCAAAATAGACAAATGGGACCTAATCAAACTCCACAGCTTCTGCACAGCAAAAGAAACAGTCATTAGAGTGAATTGGCAACCAACAGAATGGGAAAAAATTTTTGCAGTTTACCCATCTGACAAAGGGCTGATATCCAGAATTTACAAAGAACCAAAACAGACCTACAAGAAAAAAACAAACAAGCCCATTCAAAAGTGGGCAAAGGGTATGAACAGACACTTTACAAAAGAAGACATACATGAGGCCAACAAACATATGAAGAAATGCTCATCATCACTGGTCATTAGAGAAATGCAAACCAAAACTGCATTGAGATACCATCTCATGCCAGTTAGAATGGCGATCATTAAAAAATCTGGAGACAACAGATGTTCAACCATTGTGGAAGACAGTGTGGCGATTCCTTAAGGACCTAGAAATAGAAATTCCATTTGACCCAGCAATCCCATTATTGGGTATATATCCAAAGGATTATAAATCGTTCTACTATAATGACACATGCACACGAATGTTCATTGCAGCACTGTTTACAATAGCAAAGACCTGGAACCAACCCAAATGCCCATCGATGATAGACTGGACAGGGAAAATGTGGTACATATACACCATGGAATATTATGCAGCCATCAAAAATGATGAGTTCATGTCCTTTGTAGGGACATGGATGAACCTGGAAACCATCATTCTCAGCAAACTGACACAAGAGCAGAAAATCAAACACCGCATGTTCTTGCTCACAGGGGGGCGTTGAACAATGAGAACAGATGGACACAGGGAGGGGAGCACTACATACTGGGGTCTGTTGGGGGGAAATGGGGGAGGGACGGGGTGGTGTGGAGGTGGGAAGAGATAGCATGGGGAGAAATGCCAGATATAGGTGAAGGGGAGGAAGGCAGCAAATCACATTGCAATGCGTGTACCTATGCAACAATCTTGCATGTTCTTCACATGTACCCCAAAACCTAAAATGCAATAAAAAAATAAAATAAAATAAAAAAATAATTATTATAAGAGTTACTTACAAAAATGATAGAAGTAAGTAACCCATTGTGTTAGTAGGGAAACTGTGGCAATGAGAAATGAAATCCAAACTCACAGAACTATTGAGTGACAAAGCCAGATATATAAACACAGCTTGAGTAAAGTTAAATCTCATGGTTTTGCACTATAATAGATGCCTCTCTTGTGAAATATTCTATACAAAAATCCAAACTGAAAAGTCTAAATTGCTCCATTACCCTAGCATCGTCCCCATCTCTTCTCCCGCAATCCAGGTCAACAAGCGTTGTTACCATTAGGCCAACAAAGTTAGTAGACACGTATGTAGCCTGGGTTTTGTTCTTGTTTTCCCTCGATTTCCTTGTGCAGCTAATTTTCTGTATATTTATCAACATAGTATGTTCATTTTTATTGCTATATTATTTGATCCTCAACAACTATTTTCACCTGTTTAACTGTAGCCATTGGTATAGTTGTGGGTGTTTATGGAGTTAGCAAGTTCCCTTCTTGCAATGCAAGGGATTTTTGCTGTTATTTATTAAATATGTTAGACTGATGATGTGCAAAATAAATATCTGCAAGCAAAGTTGACTGTACTTAAGATATTGCCTGTAATAAGAATTATGCAGGATTTGCAAAATCTGTACTTTCTTAATGCTAAGTAGAGTCTGCATAATAGAATGGACTGCCCGAGGATTCCCTCAGTTATTCCAAACTTCACTGCTTTCATTCATACATTCAGTTGTGTAGATGAGACATAATTCCAGAAAAGTTAAAGAAAGCATTGGTTATAAGTAGCATCTTCAGGAAACTATGTGCTTTGTTTACACCACTTTTCTGAAGGGATAATGTTTCACATGGGCTCAGCAAAGGGTTTGTTGAAAAAATGAAGGAGATAATGCCTGTAAATCCTGGAAGCTTTCTAAACTAAGGTTACCATATACAGACTTTACCCAGGGGACACTTTCACAAGCTGGGTCACCAACAACACTCTTCCTTTCGCCCTGAAATCGTTAGTTGGCACTTTTACATGTAAAAGCCAGTATTTTGTCAGGGGCCTCAATAACATGTAGAGTTCTCAGGAACACTGAATTCTAATGCCACTGTTAATCCTCACCAATTTTTTAAAACTGCATGTTTTAGCTTCACCTACAAAAGACCTAACAGAGATTTCCTACAGAGCAAACATCAGCAGAGAGGATAATTGTAATGCCCTTTACAAAAACAACTGTTATGACTATTTAGCCAGAGCCAGCAATGTTGGAACTTGTCCCCACTTGCTGAGAAATCCAGGAGTTTTTCCAGTGAGCCACCCTTACTCACACAGTAGACAAGCCTCCCAGCCTGGCTCATGATGGGTCTTGTCATAATTCAGCTGGAGCCGCTGGTAAATATCCACCTGTCTATTACTCATTAATAGAGAGAGACAGGATGTCAGCTGTTTCCGTGACTTGGAGAAACATAGGCTTTTATCACCTTCTGGCTTACTCTCAAAGTAATATTAGAAACAATAAGGCAGACAAAGATAAAAACAGGGCAGGAAGATGCAATGTCAAAAATAAAAATAAATCATCATTGGCTGAAGGATACAAAGATGATAGCCTTTAACTTGCTTTGCAGGCTCTCATAATTTAGCTTTAGCAGTTTAGTCATCTTAGAAGATAGGGAAAAATAGACTCCAAACTGATTTACATATTAGAAAAATTTATTCTGCTAGTGCTGATGGATATTATCTTTGTTGTTTATTAACCCCCATCACTGATATTTAAATTATATTACTTGTGCTGACCACTGTTTGAACAGTAAATAATTTATACATCATAATATGTTTAATTATGATAAAATAAGGCAGACCAAAATTGCTTTCTGTCTTCAATTTTAATCCCAGAAATTGCTTTCTGTGTCAAACTAGTGGTCTTAAACTCTCAAGTTCAGCAGTTTAACACAATAGTCTATTTCTCACTCATCTAATAGTCCAGGGCAGGTACTCCAGGAGAAGAGAGCTTCCTGTTACATGAGCCATCAAGGACTCAGGCCTCATCCATTCTGTGGCTCTGCCACCCTTTAGAACTGTGTCTTCTTCTGCATTCATCAGGGGGGAGGGCACAGGGAGCATGAAGAAGGCACAGCACTGATCACATTGTCCAGGAAGTGACACACAACACACATGGGGCCTGCCTACAGGCAAGAGGACTCAGACATGAAGTCTTGGATGGGCGGCCACTGCCCTTGTCCTCTACACCTGGGAAGGGGAAACATAAATTCCAAAGGAGAGTGAGCCATCTCTGCCACAAGCACAAATCTATAGGGATGAGGCACATGAAGAAAATTATTTCCAAATGTCTCCTTGTTCATTGGATAATGCCTGAAATTTTACAAAGTTTCCTTGATTTGACTGACCATCTGTTATAAGGCAAACATTCTTCCAACTGTTTAGATATTTACATTGTGAATGACTTTCTGCTTCTTCATCTATAGAAGAAATTTATAGCATTAAAGGGGCATTAAAAGAAAAAGTACTGAGACTATGGAGATGAGAGAAGAGTGGCAAGAGAGCTTTGGAATCTCTCTCTGAGGCCACCTCAAACCTATAGGCTGAGCCCTGGGACCATACCACCCCATAGTTGCACTCCTCCCCAACTAAACTGAGAAACAGTTTCTGCCCTTGGCGGTAAAAAACTCAGTAAGTCTAGAAAGTCATGGTTAGTTGCATCTATAGCCAGTCAGGCTCTAGTCCTGTAACCAGGACTGGTATGTGGCCTTTTGTCAGCAGCTGTGACAAAGCTCATGCCTTGAAACAGTTCCTGCAACTGGATCCTTACCTCCATATCTGAATAATCACTTAACTTTGCATGGGAATCTTAAATATGTCAGTCTCATACAAGCTTCACAATAATTAAGAAGTGAGGGAGGAATTATTATTCTCTTACAAAAATAAAGACTCACAGGGAGGTTAAGAACACACTCAAGCTAATGCAACTATTACATGACAAAGCTGAGACCTGAAGTCAGACCTCAGAGTCCCCAGCCAATATTCCTTCTATGATGAAATAATGTCCTACTGGATACGCCTCTCTCTCTTTCAGCCTGGGGCTTCAGGCCCTGCTTGCTGACACAGCCCTCTAGTCCCCCGTGTCTGCAGTTCTATTCCATTAATGTCTTTATTGCACAGATAATTATGGATCAACACTAGGAGTCAAGCACTTGGTTGGTGACAAACATGCTGCTTCCCGTTTGGGGGTTAGTCTACTTATCAACAAATCAATGTATAATTTCACATAAGGATAAGTGCTACAAAAAAAAAGTGGTGCAACAGAATCAAGCAGGTGGCAGAGGTGGGGACATAGGGACAGGAAACCTATTTGAGCAGGGCTGTCAGGAAAACCTCTTTGTGGAGTTGACATTTAAGCCAAGACCTGAAAAATGACATCAGTGGTGAGACGAAAGTGGTGGTATTGGTGGGGTGAGAGCCTCTACATCAGGAAAGCTTGGCATGGAATGAGGAGGAGGCCAGTGTGCCTGAAGTATGGCAGGGAAGGGAGCAGAGGTGCATTTGGAGTAGGGTGTGGGCCCAGGCATGGAGGGGTTAGGATTTATCTAACTGACAACTGGGATCCTCTGAAGAGTTTTAGCAGAAGGGTAATGCAAGCACATTTATTAAAAGATGATTCTGCTGGTGCTATGGAGAACAGAGGGAAGAAAGAAGAGATGATGGCAAAGAGGCACTGCAGGGGCCCAGGGACAAGATGATACCTTGGAATATGGTAGTGGCAGACAGAGGAGTTAAACATGCAAAGTTGAGATGCATTTGGGAGATAGGACTTCCTGATGGATGAGCTTTGAGGAAAAAGAGAAAAAAAACATTAGGTTTGGCTTTTCAGGGTTTTGGCGTTTGCAATAGGACTAAGCTCAGCTTCTAAGCTAGGGAAGTATGAGACTTTGTCATTCTGCAATGACCATATTTCTCAATGCTAAGACGCATTTTTTTCCTGCAGTTTTGTGCTTCTGAAATCAACATGTGTCTTACAATCAATGTCAAAGGAAAACTCCAGAGAAGCTGTGACAACATTGTCTTCCTGTATAAATATGTGAAGTTGGCCCAGGGTGGAAGACATCTGTCCATTCATCAGATTGTCACCTACGCTATTTGCACTGATTACACAACACATAGTGAATCTTAATTTGCTTTGCTTAACATGTTTGCATAGAGATTACACTACAAAGCAGCCTTGAAACAATAAGACATTGTATATGCAGAAGAACAAGAAATACATTAAATAAAGCTGGAGAATACAAATTTACCATAAATGAAGCACATATTTGCCCCCAGAAAACTGTTTTACCGTAAAACAATGAGCTAGTGTTTTCCAGGCTCTGAATATTAAAGATAGCCGCAAGAAGATAAACTGGGGCTCATGGTGGGGAAGGAGAGAGGGGTGTGACTAAAAGAGCTGTCATTAAGATATGTACAAATATGTTACCTAAACTAGGCACCATGGCTCATACCGGTAATCCCAATACTTTCAGAGGCTCAGGTAGGAGAATCACTTGAGCTCAGGAGTTCAGGACTAGCCTGGCCAATATAGTGACACCCAGTCTTTACAAATAAATTAATTAAAATAGCTGGGCCTAGTGGCATGCACCTGTAGCCCCAACTACTCAGGAGGCTGAGATGAGGGGATCACCTGAGCCGAGTCTGAGGTTACAATGAGCTATGACACTGCACTCCAGCCTGGGTGACAGAGCAAGACACTGTCTCAAAACAAATTTACATATATACACATACACACACACACATATAAAATTTGTCATATACCAGATAATGTATTAAAGGCAATACACAGTGTTCAGTCCGGAGGATTTTCAGTGATAGGAAAGATTAATTTGGGCCATTCAGACACTAATTATCTATCTGACTAAAACATCCAGGTGACTTTCAAAGAAGCTATTTGAATGTCAGTAAGACAAAGTTTGATTAGTTTTGATAATAAGATATGCCAACCATTTTAATTGAATTTAAATTTTCCCTATTTTTTAAAAAAGAAAAAAAAAAGCATCTTGGCTGTGTTGGGGGGAGGGGAGTGCACCCCAAGCCCCATTTTAAGAGGCATGTGGTATCTGACACCTAGGCCCTGCCCAGTAGGCAATCCAGTGTGACAAGGAGAGACAGCAAGTTGAATGTATTCCAGCAAGTTGAATGCAGCCTGCTCTCTGAGTGCATGATGAGAGCTAGAAAGAAGTAGCCAAGCTGGGTCCTAAAACTTCAGACTGAGGACGCAACCTCTGGCCCTGAGAAGTGGCATCTTTCATTCGGTATGACACTTATGTAAGAATCAGCCTGACAAACCATGCTGACCTGTGCCAGGAGCCAGGCATGGAAATAAATGAAGACCAAGCAAATGAGAACAGGTAAAGGCTATTTATTCAGAGCTATAGTGAGGGTTAGCCACCATAATTTGTTTGTAAACAGAAACTCAAAGGAGTGGAAAAGCCTTATATTGGGGAAAAAAGAGGTGGCTTCAGGAGGCTATTGGCATGGGAAAGCTTTAGGTGGGCTATCTAGAAGCAAAGCACCCTATGTGATAGGTTAGGGTGTATATTAAGTTTTCTTGGGTTGGTCTGAAGTAGGATGCAGAGACAAAAATAAGAGAGGATGTTATTAGTCAAGTCCTGGCGTCTGTAGCTGATGGCTGCAGGGGTTATTGTTTAGGTTCCTGGGCTGGTTGCTAGACATACTGGTCTGACTTCCTACAAGTCTGACTTATAGACATGCTGGCATTCTGAGCGGATGACTGTAAATAATTGAGTTCTAGGTTGGTTGCTTGCAGATTGTAGGTCAGAGCTCGATTTCATGTATGTTCTGACCATTCTCAGTTTGTAGGTCAGTCTCTTACAGGGTTCCAAAGACCTTACTCCGATAACAACCAGCAAAGTCTCAGGCATAGGAGGGCCATACTTGGTAGCAACACCACCTGGCAAGAAAAGTTTGTATTTCTAGCAGCCCAGTTCCTTCAGGAGAGCCATGTATATAGCACTGCTGTCACTGTGGAAGAAGACAACTGCTGTAGAACTTACCCAGATAAGTAGTGAGTATTTATTTCAGAAGTACTGAAGAAACCTAGAAATGGATTTCAATTAATTTTGGATCTGAGCTGAATTAGGGGCAGGTGAGGAAGAGAATAGGTTTCAGCAAAGCAACCAAAATTTTTGATAGAACTCAACTCTTGCAAAATACCATCTTTGCCATCAATTTTACTTTACTCATCATCTATGATATACCTATGAGTGTAATTAAGCAAAAGCTTCTCATCATTTAAAAAAATAGCCAAAAGGACTAGGTTAAATGGTGAAACACCAATGACAGCCACCCATGCAGTGTTCTTAGACATATCCTGTAGTTCTTAAGTAAGGCAACATGGAATTATACATGTGCTTCATTAGGAGAAAAATAATTACAAAAACCCCAGTTCAGCAAATAAAAATGGCATCAATGTTACAACAATAATGAAAAGTACCAACAAGCAGTGTGTGTGTGTGTGTGTGTGTGTGTGTGTGTGTGTGTGTGTGTGTGTGTGTTTCTGTATCATATATATATAATACAGTTGGGATTGAGGATTCCTTGAGGAAGAATCTATTCCTCCTTAACATTGTATTTTAGTTGAAGACAACATAATGAAAAGTACTTTATTAACATATTTTTCTAACAAATAATTATTTGAAGGTTCACAACAATTGGTCTGGGTTAACCTCACATGGACCAATATTGCATTCTTTATTTTCCTATTCTAAGCCAGGTACTGTCAGTGTTATTCGTTTTCCCTTAAATATTGGAATCTTGTCTATCACAACCATTACATTATCTCAAAGTTTTTTCTAATAAATTTTAGAACAGCCCTACACAATCGGTGTTATTATTCTCATTTTACTAGTACCAAAACTGAGGCTTAAATAGGCTCTGAGACTAAATCAAAGTCAACCAGCGAATAAGTGTGAAAGTCACTTTTCTTTCCAACTAAAACAGTCTTTGTTTCACACAAGATTTTGCTCTCGAGACTTGGCTACGTAAATATATGTGGATCTGGTTCATTCCACTGAAGGCTTGCACTTTATTTCCTTTTTGTTGGCTACTTAAGTTGCTTCTAATTTTGCTCTTAAAAACAGCACTGCAGTGAACATCTCTATGTTGCCTTGTACACCAACATAAAAATATTTGTTTAGGCTCCGGGTATATATCTAGAAGTGAAATGGATTAAAAATATCAACTTTCCTAGACATGGCAAAATTACTCTACAAAGTGATGGTACCAATTTATACTTCTCAGTTGTTCCTTTGGGTTTCTTCACTCTATATTCCTCCAAAATTAGTCAAACTGATACATATGAAATGGCATTTTATTGTGATATTTTTAATATACATTCTTTCACATAGTTAATGATCATACAGGTTTCCTTTTCTGTGATCTGCCTGTTATATACTGTTATTAACTGAATTGTGTGCCCTCAAAATTTTTATGGTGAAACTCTAAACCCCAGTATTTTAGGATGTAACTCTATTTACAGAGATAGGGCCTTTAAAGAGGTAGTGAAGATTGAATGAAGTCCTAAGTATAGGGCCTAATCCAGCATGGCTGGCATCCTTAGAAGACAGGGAAGGACACCAAGGGAGGCATGTACATAGAGAAAAGGGTATGTGGGGAACACAGCCAGAAGGCAGAGAGCCACTTTCAAACAGTGTTGCCTTCCTCTTTAAAACTCGGTGCTACCGAGTGTAGTAGCTTAGTCCTGTAATCCCAGCTCTTTGAGAGGCCAAGGCGGCTGGATCACTTGAGGCCAGGAGTTCAAGACCAGCCTGCCCAACATGGTTAAACTGCATCTCTACTAAAAATACAAAAATTAGCTGGGCCTGGTGCCACATGCCTGTAGTTCCAGCTACTCAGGGAACTGAGACAGGAAAATGTCTTGAACCCGGGAGGTGGAGGTTGCAGCGAGCCAAGATTATGCCATTGCACTCCAGCCTGGGCGACACCGCAAGACTCCATCCTAAAAAATAAAAATACTCAGTGCTCTTCCTACTCCTTGTTTCCATGAGGCAAGCTTCCTAAGTGGGGGAAACATTTAAATGAGACTCCTCAGATACACTGGAGCAAACATAAGATGTGTGCTGTGCTACAAAGTATTAGGTTGGTGCAAAAGTAACGGCAAAACCCGTAATCAGGCACCAACCTGACATTTACTTCAGGGAGCTAACTACCTATTTGAACTTTGAACTCTGCTTTTGGAAACTACCTTCAGAACTTTTCTACATGCTGCAAAAAATAGTGAGCCTCAAGTTTATTATCATCCTTTCACTAAAGTATAATCACCACCACCCCCCACCCCAAAACAGGGGTAAGCAGCTGTCTTCTTATAGGGTGACTTTGAAAGGGACGAAAATGCTTCAGTGTTCCTCCAGATAACTTCTTCACTCACTGGGTGAAGCCTGAAATTCCAACCCCTCCCCATAAGAACCTAATCCCTTTAATTTAAAAGTTTGATCCTGTATTAAAATGGAAAACCCTACAAGAAGCGTAACAAAGGATCTAAAAGTAAAGTATCAAGCTGGATTGCTCTCAGTACAATTTATACTAATTCTCTTACCATATTGTAGAATGCTCACTTATTCACATTTTTCTTATGTTGGCTCCTAACTTTGAAAACCATAGCCACAGTGGACTGTTATTATATGTCTTGGTACCTAATGTCTTAATTGTCCAAGGTAATTTGTATTTTAACAGTGGTCCTCTGTAAATATATTTTGTTGGTAAAATTTTCAAGCCAATAGTAGAAAATATTTTTGTGGATGTATCTTCCCATCCTGATCATCACTCTTTCTCAATGCCTTGAATTTCACTTCTTCGGATTAGTATATGGCTTTGGAGATGCACATGAAAGTTGGTCAAAAATTCCAACTACAGGACAATATATACCCATTTTTTTTCTATAGGAAATTACTATGACTTTTTATTTAGCATGAGCAGAGCTCACTCAAAAAATAATAGCTTATACAATTTATCTGCTATTCCTTTTGGCAATCATGCAGAATTATTCATTTTGCTCCTAGAACTGGAACACTAAAAAATCTTATCTCCAACTCATAGAATATGATGTTTTATAATTTAGAATATAGATGTTTTTACCCCCTTACATGTTCAAACAGAAAGTTGTAACAGAAAGTTGTAAGCTGTTTTCATGGAACTGGAACTTCAGACATGAAAATGGACAATACTCACTTCCCATTTTGTTGTTTCCTCAAGTTCTGCCATTTCTTTCACATTTACTTGACATTTAATGAAACATGTTTAACAGAAAGGTGTTCCACCAAAGGCACACAATTTAGGCCACATATTTGCTTACTGTGTTTCTAGGTCCTGATGCAAGTGGCATTAAAAACTGAGGTATCTATTCTCACGCCCAGCCTGTAGTCATCAGTAGTTGAAACAAAAGGAAAAAGCAAATCACCCTACTTCATCTTTAACCTTCACTTGTCCATACTGAATGGATCTGCAACTAACAATATTGAGATTAAAAAAAAAAAAAACTGGAAAGAATAAAACAAACAGGAAAGGGAACAGAGAAATAAGATTAAATGGACATTCTAGAGAGGTTTGTACCTGCTTAAAGGAGAAAAATTGATTTCAGACCTTCTTTGCCTTCTCTCCCTCAAGTACAGGATTAAATAATTTGCAAAATGGTAGAGGAAGTAATTTGGGTTTCATCATATATTCTCCACTCTTGATCTCTCAATACTTTGAGTTAGTTTTTTAGTTCATCAAATCCTTTCCTCAGATTCTATTTAAATGACATTAACATTTGCTCACTGGGAATAGGACTGATATTATCAACTTACTTAACAAGGGCTATGAAATTTGAGACAGACTGTGGGAAAATGTTGGCTCAATGGGTAGTACTCTATTTCTGGTTCTCTTTTCTGGGCCAGAATGTCAGAGAGATAAGTTTCTGAATTCACACGAGTTACTTTCCCTGCCCTGGCTGCACATTGCATGGCAGACGGCCGAGTGTGGACTAATGTTCCTTAGTAACTTAAGTGTGGGATGGAACCAAGGCCAAGTTATTATCTTCACTTTTTTTTTTTCTTGATCAGAGAAGCAGCCTTGAAACTCCTAACCCCATTCTTAAACAGTGAAATGTCTTTAAAAATACTGGTTCATTTTAAGTAACAAATCAACAAGACACTACATTCTATGTATTTATCTCTAAGCTACAAAGAAAATCCTAAGAGCAAAGGCTTTTGATAAATTAGTAGTTATGTTTCAGGAAATGTTTTTGTTTCCTCTAAAACTCTTTTTTATTATATGCTATATAATAGATGCCAAATAGAATATAAAACATTATTTTATTTATGTTTCATATAGAACATAAAGAAATGTTATCAATAGATTAAAGAACCCATGGGTATACCTCCCTGATAACCTTTTATTTCCCTCTAGGGACAATCACTGTGATAAATTCATTAATCACTTCTTTCTTTTCATAAGTTTCTTAATATATATGTGTATCTTTAATGTATGTGTATCACTAACAATTACTGTTTTTGCTTAGCTGTATATAAATAAAATCATATAGAATGTGTGCTTACATGGCTTGCTTCTTTCACTCAACAGATTTTAAGATTCATCCATACTGACACTTGCAGCTTTCATTCATTTATGTTTACTACGTACATAACATATACTATATGCTATACTATACACCATGCTATTAACATATAATATAAATATATCAATTTTTATTTGTACATTTTATAGTTGGTAAACACTTGAATTTTTCCGGTTCTTGACTACTCAGGATCATGTTGCTATGAACATTTTTGTACATGTCTTATAATGCACTTATGCAGGAAATTTTCCAGGAGTTATATGAAGGAGGGGAAGAGTTGATCATATCCTAAGCACAAATTCTGCCCTTACTGGTAAGGCTAAACAATTTTGCAAAGAGAGTCCCAGGTAACGCTCCCACCAGAAGTGAATGAGATTCCCATTGATCTTTATTCTTTCCAACGTTTAACAGTATCTAACCGGTTGTTGTTGTTTGAGACAGAGTCTTTCTCTGTAGCTCAGGCTAGAGTGCAGTGGCATGATCTTGGCTCAATGCAACTTCTGCTTCCTGGGTCCCAGTTCAAGCAATTCTCCTGCCTCAGCGGTTACAGACACGCACCACCATGCCCAGCTAAATTTTGTATTTTTAGTAGAGACAGGGTTTCACCATGTTGTCCAGGCTGGTCTTGAACTCCTGACCTCATGATCCACCCGCCTCGGCCTCCCAATATGCTGGGATTACAGGTATGAGCCACAATGCCCGGTCTAACAGCATCTAACTTTTCATATTTGCCAGTCTGATGAGAGTTAAATAGCATTTCATTAGAGTTGTATACAGTATTTCATTTTAGGGATTACTAATGAAATTAAATATTTTTAATATGTTTAAGCCAGTCATATATTGTTTTCTATGAAAACCCATTTATATCTTTTACTTACTTTACTATTGAGTAAATTTGTTTGTGTTTCAATTCTTGATTAGTAGGAACTCTTTACATATTTATGGTCACAATGATTTATTAGTTATATATGTTCGTAATATTTTCCCTTGGATTTGGATCATCTTTTTATTCTGCTTTTAGGATTGAAATCTGTTAATTTTAATTGGTAATTCATCAACTATTACATTTATCGTTTGAATTTTTGGTTTCTTCTTTAATAAAGCCTTTCTTTCCCAAAGGCTATAAAGTTATGCTTCAATGCTATCTTCTGAAATTTCTACAGTTTTGCCTTTCACGTTAAAGGTTTAATCCACTGGAATTAATTCACCCTGATTCCCTTAATGTCAACAATTTACATAATCAGAGTATAGGTATCAAAACCAGGAAATTAATATTGATACAACACTATTAACTGAAAAATTTAACATTTCATTAGTTTTTCCCACTCAGGTCCATGTTATGTTTGAGGATCCAATCCAAATTCCTACATTTCATTTAACTGCTGTGTGTTCTTCATTGCTCCTAATCTGTGACAGTTCCTCAGACTTCTCTGACCTTAATACTTTTGATGAGTACTGGTCAGTTATTTTGTAAAGTGTATCTCAGTTTTGAACTTTCTCATGTTTCTGATGACTGAAATGGGATTATGCATTTTTGTCAAAAATGCCATAGATGTGATGGCATTTCTCTTCATCTCAAGGGGTTCATAGTGTCAATATCTTAACCATGATTACTTGGTTCAGGTGGTACCTTCCAAGCATCTCCACTGTAATGTTACTATTTTCTCCCTTATAATTGATAAATATCTTGACATAGATACTTTGAGACTGTGCTAATGTCCTACTCCTCTTCAAACTTATCCACTGATGTTAGCATCTATTGGCAGATCTTACTTGCTACAATTACTGAACTCTTTGTCTAATATGGTATTTGTATCACTGCTTTCTTCCAATTTATCGATTTCAATTATTCCATAAGCCAAGACCCTCCCTTATTCCCATTTATTTGTCAATATAGACTTATGAATATCTATTTTAATCTATGGACTAAAATTCAACACTATTTTCAGTATTTTATTCCTCAGATTTGTCTAGTTTGGGCCATAGGGAACTGCTTCAGTTTGATTCTACGTCCTTTTGGCATGCCCCATCCTTTTTCACTTTTTTTTCTTAATCTTTTTTTTTTCTGCTACCACAAAATGGTCTAAGTTCATCTTGTATATTCCCTGGCTCAATCATGCAGTCAACTAGAGGATCCCTAGTTCCTCTTACTGGAGAACAGTATTTGGAAACAAAGATTTAAGTGCTAGGTTTACTTTTTGCTGCTGTGGTACCATTGCCCTATGCTTTCTGAATATGTACAGGTAAGAAACATATGCATGTGTACTAACTCATACATACATCTCTATTTCTATATCTGTAAGCATATATATTAAATAAAGTTTATAATGACACCATCAATCAGCACAACATTGATTCCAGACTTCCCCTTTCCCTTATTTTTACGTATTTCTGATCATGGGAAACATGATCTATCATCTATCATGCATTCACTTATTCCTTCAATCCTGATATACACAGAAATAGTTACTGAATTACTAATCCATACTCTTACAGATTTACTGCTAGAGTATGGTGTTTGTGCACAGGATTGTCTTTGGTTCTGCTTTCATTTTTTGACCTCATAATATCCAGTTAAAATACACTTTTTCAGAGTTACTCAGATCAAGCCTTACCTTCCCATCTTCTTCAGTAAAGTTTTTATTTATTTGTAATGCAATTAGGTTCTTTTTTTTTTTTTTGCTATTTATATTCCATTTTGATATCTGTAAATCCTGATTAACTTAATGTTTTCAGTACATGAAATGTTATCTCTGTGCTATTATAGTTTGCATTTCTCTAATTATGATTTAATTTGAACTGCTTTAAATGTTTAAGGACACTTTTGTATCATTTTTAATGTAAATTGTTTGTTCATGTTTCTTCTAATTTTTCTATTAGGTTTTTGATCTTGTGTCCCTCAATTTTTAAGAGTTCTTTGTCTCTGCTATATGTGGTGAATTTTCTTGTGGTTGATCAGTTGTCTTTTGATGTTGCTTTTGATATGGTTGCTTTTCTGTTTAAATTGTTTTATTTTTATATAGACAAATTTTTCAATCTTTTTTGTCTCTGGATTTTAAGTCATAGTTATAATGATTTTCCCTGCATCAAGGTTAATGAGAGTTCAAGGTTAATGAGAGTTCATTCATATTTTATACCAGTACTTGTATGGTTTTGTATTTTTTACACTTTAGATCCTAATCTATCTGCAGTTTATTCTTATGTATGGTACAAGGTATAGATTTAAATTTATTGTTTTCTAAGTGGCAATCTAGTTGTTCCAGCATATTTGTTAAAAACCTGTCTTTTTCCCAGTGATTTGAGTTGCCACATCAGTATTCTCTATGTTCACCTACGGCCTATACAACGATGAGCTTTTTTCCATTTTCTTTTCCCTTCATCTCCCAATTTTTTGATGCATTATTTCTGTTTCATTACAGTATATGGCATTTGTAAATTCATTTTTCATCTTCATTTCTACTTACATTTAGTCTTAGATGCACATTTATATATTTTCAAGTGTTCACCATCAGTCCTTTTGCTGAACTTTTTCCAACCAGCACTTGGTTAGATTTAATCCTCTAGTAAATTCTTCAAGAAAATATGATGAGTACAGAATTTCCTAAGTTCTTCTATGTTGAGAATTGTTTTTCCATAGACTTCATATTTGACAGATACCTTAACTGGATAAAAAACATCCTTGGCTTTCACTTTTTTTCAAAGATTTTTTTGCAATGTGCTTTCTTGTTTTACTTTGTCTGTAAGCTTTCAAAAGTCTAATGAAACCAGGCACAATGGCTCATGCCTGTAATTCCAGCACTTTGCAAGGCCCAGGCAGGCAGATCACCTGAGGTCAGGAGTTTGAGACCAGCCTGGCCAACATAGAGAAATCCCATCTCTACTAAAAATACAAAAATTAGCTGGGTGTGGTAGTGAGCACCTGTAATCCCAGCTACTAGGGAAGCTGAGGCAGGAGGATGCTTGAACTTGGGACACAGAGGTTCCAGGGAGTCGAGAACACACCGTTGCATTCCAGCCTGGGTGACAAGAGTGAAACTCTGTCTCAAAAAAA
>NW_022436949.1:26153852-26196106 GCF_009761245.1 Sapajus apella | reverse complement strand
CAACCTCCACCTCCTGGATTCAGGCAATTCTCCTCTTAACCTATGAAACATAATAATTTATTGATAAATTATTTGGGACTTTACATGTGAATAATCATAGAATCTAAAATAAATGATATTGTTCTAGCGTCCTTTCCTATCCTCTTCTTTCCCTCCTTTCTTTTTCTCTGTCTCTATCTTACTGAACAAGCCAGGACCATTTTCTTGGTTATAGGCCAGTCAAGTCCTCCTCCCTATGAATAATTCTCAGTGCCTCCTGACTCTATGCTGTGCTCTTGGTTCTACCCTCTGAGTCATCCTTCCTTTTTCATAAAAAATAGCCCGAGGTTGCAGCAGAGTAGTTTTCCAACTTGGTCCAGTTGGCATCAAGTAGGAAATTCAGTCTTCTTTTCATTTTGGGCAGGCTCTGCCCCCTTCAGTTCAAGCTAGTATAAACAGGTATTTAGCTTACCAATATAAAATGCTAGGACAGATGGCAATAAATTACAAATGTACTAAGCACTTGCATAAAGAGGTAATTAAGAAAATAAGCAGCTTTGGACTCTGATGCCAGGCAGACTTGGGTCAGCCTCACAATCTGCCACTTACCAGCTCTACAAACATGGGCTCATATAAGTTCTCTTTATTTCCATTTTATCATCCTAAAATGTGAATGAAGGACATAAATAAGTAAACATTTAACATACTTTCAGGGCCTGCTACATAGTAAAAACTAAGTACAGCTTGGTTATTGCCAAATGGTTGTTATTCCTTCCCAAGTCGCATTTGCATTCAACATGGATAAATGAACATGAAAAGATCAGCAGCAGGGATTGAGCAAAGAAAAAAGAACTACTAGCTATTTAGCCGTTTTGACCAACATGTTAAAAAGAATAAGTAACAACTGATGGCAGATGCTTTCTTGCAAATTGTATCTTGATTCTTTTTTCTTTCTTTTTGGTTGAGGGTAAAAGCAGCACCTCTGAATGAAAATGGTATTAACAGGAGTCAGAAGCCTTGGCTTTTCATGCTGCCCCTCTTCTGCCCAGTAGCCACTTTATGTACTCACATCCCTCCAAGGCTTAGTTTCTTTATCTACAGAACAGGAATTCTAGCCCTGTCCTGTTCTCTCTCCATGGTTATTGTCACTCCCAAATGGACAATGAGGCTGTCAAAAAAGAAAAGAACCAGCACTAAATACCCACTGTGTGTCTGCTACTTGAGATATGTGATCTCACCTAGACCGCTATTTTGAGCAACTTACACAGAAAGAAACTGGGACTCAGAAAGTTTAAGCAACTTGTTCTGGATTACTTGCTGAATGGTAGAGCTGGTTATGAATCTAGATTGAGATAGTGAAGCCCAGTTACCAGAACTAAAATGTCACTTCCACTTAATCAGCAGGAATGACTTACTGCTGAGTTGAGAAACCCCGATCTAGAAGAATCTCCTACTGAAAATCAGAAATGGACTCAGACTTCAGGAAAGGTTAAACCTGCAGGTAGAACTCAAACTGGCTTCAAGGGAGAAAGGACAGAAAAAAATACCAAGCCCATAGCATCCATCAAGTTCACCTCACATGACTTCATGAAAGCTCTCACTTGCCCTCACCCCATTCCACCTACCTATTATCCTCTTTTCTACCTACAACCTCCCTCCTGGGTCAGTCAGACTTGGGCATCCTGGTACACTTGCAAATGGATTCTTATCTTGAAGTAGCCAGATGCCAGTTTTTACTTAATGTTTACGTTGGAGATAGGACCCAAGTTTTTAGTTTTAGCTAGTTCCTCCAGAGTTCAATCTGTGTTCCTTTGGGCTCAAGTTTCAATGGCCCTTTCATTGATATAAAACCCAAATTCATAACCATAACTGTATTATTTTTGATGCGGAATATTGCCATCACTAAAATAGAAATGTCTAAGGTACACCATCACCTCTCCCTGGCAAATGAGAACTTCCATGTTATCTTCTCCCTGGGATTGAACCTAAACTTGTTCCTTTATCCATGAATTTATGGGAAAGAACTGTGCCTCACACAATTCCATCCCAGTTTTCACTCTCTTCCCTCCACATCTTCCATGCCAATAATATACCACATTGTTCCAACCCTAGAGTTTGGCAAAAGTTTCCATTGTGTTTCAAGGCTAGAACTGTTTATGATACACAAGTGATACGTCTTTATCTTGATTAACTGTTCCCCAAGATGAATTCTGGAAAGTTGCTTTACTTCACAATAAACTTCCCAGGTTAAGTTTTTTCTTATGGTCCCACAAACTACTGAAAAGCACTGAACTTTGGTTTATGGAAATTATTCATAATCTGCTCTAGTTATCAAAATAGCAAAATAAAGGTCACTGATCTTTCAGTAAACCTATCTCCAAATACTGAGAAAATAATGCATCAGCTAAAGTGGACAGAAGAGATGATTAACAGTGTGCTGAGAGAGTATCAAACCAGCAGTCAACCACACTCATCCTATTTGTAATAGGAAAGGAGCCATGATTAGTGCAAAGGATTACATTTATTTCTTTGCTATAATCTGATCTTAATCAAAGTATCTGTTGGTCATATTTACGTCTGTCTACCGCAAGAGTTAAAGTAAGCATTATCTCTCCTCATTTTAACACTTAATATAAAATGCAAATACTCCTAAAATATCTGTCCAAAATTAAAGATCAAACTGACCGTAGCAATTTCCATATTAGCTCAGAATATGTCAAAGCAAAAAGCTACAGATAAATGCCTAGCTGTAGTCTAAGAAGTTAGAAGGCAATAGAAACTCTAAATAGGCTGATTTTTGAAGATAGCTTAAAAAGCAGACCTCATCAGTAAAGGTTATACTTGAATTTTGTTTAATATAGGGCAAAATTTTTTTTAATGTTTTCATCCTAATTATATTTTTTTCAGAGAGGACACTGGCACATTGTTGCCCTCAGAAAATTAGCGAATGTGGGAATATAAACTCTAATAAAAACCTTTTGGCTTCTTTTCAGTTCCTAACACATACTCTATAGTTCACTCCATGGTTATCAGGAGAAATCTAAGAAAAATAAAGCTCAACAGAACTGCAGAGCATCAACTGGCTTAACCTTGTCAAGTAGGGATGAAGCCGGAAGTGCCCTGTGACACTGACTGACAGAAACCAAAACCCATGAGGAAAACACACTGAAGAAAAGATGGCAAAAAAGTTAATGAGGTGTGTCCTCTACCATGGCCAAGATCACAGAAAACTGACAGACGCATTATATGTTTCAGCAAACTAGTAAGTTCTAGCAGCCTTTTTTAACCTTCCAACAACCCTGTTTACATAATTGTGTTACTGGCAATAAGAGTCACATGGACAGACAACATCTCTAATTGTACAAATCACATTCCTGATATCCTAATACTAAGGTTACTACAGTTTTTAAGTTGTACAGTGGATTATGTAAGGTCATAAAGTGGAGAGGAAAAAAAGATTCGTATACTACAGTGCCTTTTTTTCTCTTTATTTATTTAACAGACATGGTCTTGCTGTGTTGCCCAGGCTGCTGGAGTACAGAGGCAAGATCATAGCCCACTGTAACCTTGAGCCCCTAGGCTCATGCAATTCTCCTGCCTCAGCTTCCTTGAGAGCTAAGACTACAGGCGCACACCAACACACCAGCTATCTTTTTAAAAATAGAGATGGAGTCTCACTATTTTACCTAGGCTAGTCCCAAACTCCTGGCTTCAAGCTATTCTCCCACTTCAACCTCCCAACGTGCTGGGATTACACGTATGAGCCACAGCACCTAGCAATTATTTTTAGTCTTTTTGATTTTTTTTTTAAACTAGAGTCATTTTTTTTTAATTGCGGTAAAATATGCACAACATAAAATTTACCATCTTAACCATTTTTAAGTTTACAGTTTAGTAGTGTTAAGTACATTCCATTGTTGTACAATGAATCTCCAAAATTCTTATCTTTTAAAACTAAACCCTACACCCATTAAACAAGTCCCCATTTCCCTACTTCCCAAGCCCCTAGTAACAGCCATTCTATCTTATGTCTCTGCAAGTGTGACTCCACTAGATTTCTCATTTGAGTAGAATTATATAGTAATTGTCTTTTACAACTGGTTTATTTTACTAAGCAAAAAGTCCTCAAGGTTTATCCATGTGATAGCATGTGTCAGAATTTCCTTCCCATTCAAGCCTGAATAATATTCTGTTGCATGTATATACCACATTTTGTTTATCCATTTATTTATTAATCAATGAACATTGGGGTTTCTTCTACTTTTTGGCTACTGTGAGTAATGCTACTGTGGACTAGTGTTTCTGTTTTAAACCCATGTCTAACTGTGTCTCACAGTCACAATCATTTTCAAAAAAAACTGCAAACTCACGTGGTTCACATTCTGATAAATGGGAAAATTGAGTAAGACTGAGATTGGAATGATTAACCACAAAAATGTGATGCACATTTCTACTAAAATTTTAAATTATATTTTAAAAGAAGATTCCCCATACATTATACTTCATGCTTAGAAACTTCTCTTGTTTTGTGCTTTTTGTTGTTATTTAATGGTATACGACTTCAGTTATATCACTCAAAACATTTTGTTAAAGCAACTAACACTCACTCAATACCTGTTGGTTGGCCTTGTCTGGATATAAGCCTGTGATACTGAGGAAAGATAACTAACAGCTTCTCTAAAAGAAAAGCCACTTATTACAACAGTTAGCATTATATCCTGAAGTTCATTAAGAAGAATAGGTAGATTTAAAATTAGCATTTTAAATACAAGGACACACAAGGAAAGAAGAGAAACATGATTGGAAAGTTCTAGACATGTAAAGACTAAATGTAACAGTATCAGAACATGCATAAGCACCTTTTTAAAGGCAAATTGCTGTAAAAACAAGTGCAACAGGTCTTCAAATAATAGTTTTATTCAATGTCATTTTGTTATAAAGTTAGAGGAAACAAATTGCCTAGAGTAAAACTGGTTTCATTACATGTTGTTTTACTTGAAGTTTGCAGTTTCTAAGAACATGTTGACAATGTTGAGTGAAGACTTACTCTACTCATACTACATTGACTCCTAAACAGGATTGTTGAAATCAACACTGTTACTGTTTCCTGTGTGAGAACCATGAAAAGATCTGCCAGAAATGGTCAATCAGTGAGGGAACTGCTATAAGATTCAGGATAGCAGCCCCTGACTACAACATTCAAGTTAACTTTAAAATTACTCCAATTTTAGTCAATCTCATTGTACTTTTGTAGAGCATAAAATAAACATAAAACAAAAGGACTATTAAAATAACTACTATTAAGATATGAGTCAAATGATTAAACTTGAGGTTAAACTATTTTCTCACTGAAATAGAAACATGGTATTGGTATACTGAGATGCAGAAATCTGACTCTGTCATCTTCATTTATTCAAGGGCATGTAGACTGCATAATTTTCGTATTAGTTTAGTATCTCATCAATGGTGACAAATGAACTGACTGTGCAAATCTGAAATCTTAGGAGCCCCCTAAAATGAAGGGAAACTCATGCTTAATAACTTCCTTTTACTAGGCAACATACTAGCTGTGTTTATATTTTTTCTTATTTAAACCTTATAACAATTATTTAAGAAAGGCATGATTAGCTCCATTTTACAAGTGAAAAAATTGGAGATCTGATAAATTATTTAATTGGCCCAAGGTCATACAGCTAGGAAATTATACAGCCCCAATAAGCACTTAGTTCTGTTTGAATCTCAAGCCCACACTGCCTCCTGAACAGTGAACTTAAATTTTAGAAACTCGTCCCTCTATATTACTGCACTAGATGATTTCATTTCAGATGTCTTATTTTTAGCCACACCTTTTTCCAAACCACTTCACAAAGTCTTAAACCAATAGAACCATAAGAATCTAATAAATGTGCGCTAAAGAAAGACATGAGATTAAACTGCATGTGTAATATTTTCTGAGCAGCTTTGTGATTCTAAGTTACTATTTGAGAATGTTGGTTGAGGTTTTCTTTTGCATGTATGTACCACTTGTCATACAACAAAATCACAAAATAATGAAAGGATGTATCAATCATCTCATTTTGTTAATATTGTCTTCTGCATTTAATGACTAAGAATTTATTAAATGAGTAATTGAATGAATGCAAAAATATGAATAAATTTTGTAAACAAAGTAGTAAAATGGCAAACCACGTTTTATGGAAGGTTCACAGCAGCTCCTCCAAGAAACAGAAGACATTCTATGATTCACAACATCTTTAAAGCACAGAAAATCTGAAAAACAGCCAAGCAAACTCAGACCCACTACATACTTTATTGAAAGTTCAATCATTTAGCAGGTTCCTGCCCATTGAAAACTAAGCATGTCTTCCTCTTGCCTAAATCTTAATGACAGTGAATCTGTTATTTCATGGCCTCCATATTACTTAGTTACCCCCAGTTTATTTCCCCAGTTAATCTGCAGGTACTTCTCATGCTACTAACACCTATACTTCTTAAGTTCTCAACCTCTGAGTCCCTGAAAATTACTTGTGAGCCCTACTAACTAACACTATGTAGAGAGTAATTGTCTTCAAATGAGGTTGAAGGCTGGGGTATCAATGTCCTGTGAGCAATTCAAAGCTATACAACTTTGCCCTACCCCCATTCTTTAACCCCTTTGATGTTTTGGTATGTACTGTGGGATACCTGCCAAAATCCTGGGGAAGATGCATAACGTATTAACTTAGAAGAAGTATATCCCAGCCTTGGAAAAGAGGGATATATCAGAATCTGGAGCAAGACGTCAATGTGAATAGCTTAACAAAGCTCCAAATTACTCTGGTACATATAACTTCTTGAGACTTGCATCAGTGGGTCCCTGGCCAGTAAAATATGAAAACAAATTCCCAAATGAAAAACATTCAAAATAAAATAGTTTAGAACTTAAGACAGTTCCTCAGATGTAAGAAATATAACTGGATAAACATACTTGTTTGCCATGAATGAATGAGAACTTTCTCAATTACACCACAACCATATGATCCACTTCACTCACACGCCCTGTCCTGTGTAATTAGAATCTCACTAGTTACAAGCCAAGCTCCCTTCCTTCCTGCTCCATGATCTTCACCATGCCCAAAGGACAGGAATTGTTATGTCCATTTCAGGGACAAGGAAACTCATGCTCTGGGTGGGTAAATGTGTTGCCCAAGGCAACATAATCAAGAAATGGCAGAATCCAAAGTAGAACCAGGCACTTTCATGTGGAACATGGAACTGTAAGTGCTGAGAAATTGTGTAACAATTTACAATGTAAATTTTCCCTGTCAAATATAAAAATAAGTAAATTAAGGGTTTGTAGTTTGTACGTCTTAGAGGTTTTTAATTTCATTTTTCTCATAATTTTATTGTATTCTAAAAAGTATTGGTCCACAAGAATTTGAAAATTAAAAAAAAAAAAGAATGAATCCTTCATCACCGTGTTATTGAACAGAACTGGGGCCCATGTGCCTGGTGCACCAAAGCCAAACACTGACATCAGGATAGCCATGAGATAAAGTGAGGCATTTATTGCAAGATGCCAGTCAAGGAGAATTGGGCAGCTCATGCGTAAAACTCAAACTCCCTGATGGCATACAGGTAAGAATTTTTAAAAGCAGAGAGGCAGATGTTACAGGCAAAGTCACAGTCAATACATGGAGGCTAAACATTAATTTGACCTAAAAAGACAGGACATCTAGAAGTGAAGACCCCCACATTCTAAGTGGACTCAAAGACTTTCTGAATTATAATTGCTTAAGAAGGCAAAGCTTTGTCTTAAAATTTGAGATCAGCAGAAAAGAATGTTAGCTCTGGCTTTTAGGCATGACCTTCTCTAGGCTCCCCAGGAAAAAATTTAGAACAAAAAAAAGTTCAGAGTTCAGTCCTTGGTTTCCCCTTATCTGAGGTCTATGACTCAGTGGATCTATTTGGTGTGGGTCTGGATTCTGAAAAATAACGCAGTGACATGGTTAAGATGTTAGCTTTAGTTTCTATAGGGAACAAGACATCTCCTGATTCTAACTTCCTTGGTGATTGTTTTAAGTTACTATTACCTTCTTACTTATGAAGCTGCTTATTTACTTTTCAAGGCTAGCTAGGTACCTGGAATTTCCCTCAAAGGAGCTTGAGACTTTCCTTTATCACCTTGCTTTGGGGGACCAACAAGACCATAAGAGGACCTGCTCTGTCTCAACAGTAACATTCCTCTCAAAAGTAAATCAACACCCAAGCTACAAGGGTATGGGTGAAAATAAGTACATATTAGGAATTCCATATACTATCTCAAAATACTTTATAAGTGATAATTAAGAAATGCAAATATTTATAAAATATGAGCATTTTCTGACCAGCTTACAGAAGCAGCATATAATGCACAAAGATGTAAAGATTACACTTTAAAATAGCAGAAGAGTCAAAGACAGAATCTATAAACAAAGGTAATTCAAATCAAGGGCACAGAATGAGTTTGACATTCATACCTCCTTCATCATGCAACACAGAGTAAATCACAACCCTGCCCAGCCCCTGCCCCAGCACTGACTGTTCCAGGTTCCTCTGGTGTTCAGCTTCCCCCTTTGGTCACTGAACCTCTTCCTGAAGGGTATGTCCAGTGCCTTACTGGTCACCTTGGGTCACTTGCAGGCCAGGAATAAATGGCAAAAGGAGTGTCTCTGGTGCCCAGCTGAATAGCGATACAATCTGTTTAGTACAATCCCATAGCATTTTGCATAGCTAATATCTGAATTCAAGTTCAATACAATTTACAGCATAACAAGATTATTTTTGAGGTAACAAAACGATATGCTGTAGTTTTGTCTATTGTAAAATGGTCCTTTAATGCCACAAAGTTTATAATAGACCTGCTGTGAACTTTCTTGTAAACACGAATTTTTTCATACTCAGGTTTTTCATTGTCTTAATTTTCAAGTAATTATACTCCTTTGTTCCACCTCAAGTAGCACTTTACCTTCCTTGATATTTAGACATCCAAATAATTGCAGATGGTTATCAAAGCCTATCTTTGCTTTCTCTAAGCCAAGATGAACCTATTTAATTCCTTTAACCTGTCCTCCTAAGTCAATGCCTTCAACCCCTCAATCATCTTCCTGACTTCTTGCCTGAACTTTTTCCAAGAAAATGTCCACATCTTTCCTGGTCTCAGGCTCCCAGAACAAATGTGGTTTTCAGGTGCCATTTCATCAGAATCACTTCCCTACCCTGGGGTAAATCTCTTGAATTCTTCACATCCCTTTGGTCTTTTTCTTCCTTTCTATATCCAGGGTGGGTCCAAGGTGTTTCACTGCCCAAGGCCAAATGAAACTCCTTTTATGCCATGTAATCGGATTCATTTCAGAAGGACTCACACTCTCCCTCCTCCACCCCCTCCTCCTCCTTCTTCTGATTCTGAATTATAGGTAAACTGCTAAGTTTTCTGCCTGCAAGAAACTATAAATAAATACAAAGTCTTGTAGTATTAGAAAAGGTCACAGGCTCTGGAAGGCAGAATTAGGGAATCTAGCAATTCATTTAATTCTTAAGAGCCTCAGTGCCCTCATATTTAAAAGTAGGCAATAATAACTGTTAAAATAATTGGGAGGTCATTTGACTGAGGAGCCTCCCGAACCCTGGGTTCCTATGTAAGCAAATTGAAACCCAATTCTGTATAAACAGAAAATAAAATTTAAGTGTAATCAAGCAGAAACTGTCAACTAACTTCTAACTGAGGACTTTCCACTGAAATAATCCAAATAAGGGTACTGCTCCATTTTGACCAATCAAGTATATTTTTGCTTTGCCTCCATGTTCACCCTATAAAAGCCTTCCCCTCATTCCCCTTAGGCAGAGGCTCCAACCCATGTGGTCTGTTTGGAGCTGCCCAATTCATAAATCAGTCTGCTCAAATAAACTCCATAAATTTTAATATGCCTAAGTTTATCATTTAACATAACAAAAAGTATATAAAAATAAGAAGTATACAAAACTATGTGTATTACCTAAGGAATTATATAAAGTAAGATTTGGGGAGGGTGTTTTGTTATAATCAGAGTTTGCTAGAAATAAAAGAAGGCAACAAAATAACTTAGCAAAAAATTAATATTACATATAGAAGAAATGCTATTGGTAAAGCAAACATCTTGCTTTCTCCAAAAACCCTACATATTATGAATGAGCTGTTGTATAAACATGTACTAAATTGGTTTTAGTCCTATCAGAGAAGAAAATTTAGCACACTCTTTAGTCTGTGCATAGTCTCCTCCATGACTCTTAAGAAGCAGGATTTGTGTGCCTATGAAACCTCACGTTTTCAAAAATCACATTATAAAAGCTACTCTCATAGTCAGAGTCTGAAAAAAAGGAACCCAGAGTGTACAGATTATCAAACTCATCAAAAAAGTTATTACTTTTCTGTAGGAAACTTTTAAATAAAGTGTTTGCTATAGCTAGCTTTTAGAAAGTCAGACCAATTTACTGACCATATTCAATGTTGAGAACTTCCAGCTTTTGTTCAAGAGAAAAGGCAATTTCTTTGCTACATCTTTTCTACACATTCTTTACCCTTTTAACACTCTTATTGTTAAGATAATCAGCCCACTTGTGATTCCTGTACGTCTTTCCACAAGATGAAGACTAAACTCAATAGTAAGGGAAAACCCACACACCTCTCCACTCCCAATGAATGCTTGAATGTCCCAGATGCTGGCCCAGATTCTGCTCAAGAATTTACTCCCCAGTTGTTTTGTGCATTAGTGGCCAACATTTCTCACAGTTCTCAGCTGCATCCATCTCCAGACATAGTCCTGCATTAAAAACAGCTCCCTCACCCACTCCTTGTATCTAATGACTGATCAATCAAAGGCATTAGAGGCCTCAGGTTTGGTTGAGAGCTTTGCTGCAAGCTCATTGTAGTTCAACTTCCAGGTATAATCCTGTTTCTTACAGTCACCCTAGATGTTGAACTCATACACTATCTAATAAAGTTCTTGCACCTAAATCTGTCTCAGATGTTGGTCCAAGGAAGCTGACTCTGAAGTGGGATGTTATATCAGCTGTATCACTAGTTGGCCTGCTCATAGGACCCCCTCACTGGTAGTAGGGGGAGCACCGAAAGCCCCTGGCACAAGTAGCAGTGCAATTGCCAAAATTTTCTCAGTGGAGAGCTGACCTGTGTACCAGTGGAAGGGAAGGCACGGGCTGATGCAGCATAGCAGGAATTTGTAGTTCATGTTGCTGGGATAAACTGAATTCTTGGGGAATGATAGTAAGTATCTGAGAGGAATCATTAATTAAAGTATAATTATTCAAGCGGGGTGGAGGGGGCCCTCCCTAGGCAGTATATAAACAGACTCTTTTTTTTCCTGTAACTAGATGTTGTATTAGTCTATTCTGACATTGCTATAAAAAACCACCTGCAACTGGGTAATTTATAAAGAAAAGAGGTTTAATTGCCTTGTGGTTCCACAGGCTATATAGGAAGTATGGCTGGAAAGGCCTCAGGAAACTTACAATCATGGTGGAAGGCAAAAAGGAAGGAGGCACGTCTAAATGGCCAGAGCAGAAGGAAGAGAGCAAAGGAAGGTAAGGGATGCTACACACATTCAAACCACCAGATCTCATGAGAACTCTATCATGACACAGAACTAGGGGAATGGTGCTAAACCATGAGAAGCCATCCCCATGTTCTAATCACCTCCCATGAGGCCCCACCTCCAACACTGGGGATTATAATTCAACATGAGATTTGGGTAGGAACACAGAGCCAAACCCTATCACTGGGCAAGAAAAGTTTGAGAGGGTTAGACTCATGATGCAATTTAGGACTAACAGAGCTCCAAAGGAAGTTGTACTTTCAACTTTGACCTATTGGCTACACCAAGGTCAGGGCCCTGACTGAGAAGTAGTGGGAAGCTAAGATATGGGATATCTGCATTGATACATTAAAAAATCCTACATCCTCAATTTTTCATGAGCCCTTTGGGCCTGCAGAAGTAGTCCACTCCTCCAAGTTAAAGTCTAGTGACCCTCTCCTTTCTTAAAAGTTATGAAGAGACTTCTGCGTTACAAGATTAAACACACACACTCTCTCTCTCTCTCTCTCTCTCTCTCTCTCTCTCTCACACACACACACACACACACACACACACACACGCACACACACGAGCACACAGGACACTCCTGATCAACTCCCACCTTCTGTCCACCACACCAATAACCAAGTCAAAATATAATCCCACTGAATAAGTATTGGGTCTGCTAAGAAAGCAAAGGGATTATACCTTAATCTTGCCACAGGACCCAAAGAAGGGCCCACAGGAACCAGAAGAGTACATAAGGCCTGGAGTCTAAGAGTGCTAGATCACCAGGAGCAGAACATAAACTGGATGTGGAAGTTTAGGCCATGGCAGTGCTCCTCTGTGACACAGAAGTCAGCACATTAGCAAGGATCCAGGGAGACAATTCCAAACGCACTGGTAGGGTGGCTCCGGGAAGCTTGGAGAAAATGATAGCCCTCACTAATGAAATAGGAATGTCAGCATTATCAAGGCAGATGGTGAGGAAGAAATTAAAAGACCCAAGAAGTAGGCACACTATAGTGGGATAAATAAATCACTCACACACAAAAAAAATAAGTGTCTTACTTCTCCTTTGTAAGGTACATTCATACATCGCTGCCAGAATTATCTTTTGAAACTCATTTCTGATCATGTCACTCTTCTTATCGCACACTGAATAAAATTCAATGCAATTGTTTAAATCATTATGTTATATGTACCTGCCATATTACATAGGGGCTCAGTAAATAGTTGTTGAATAAATGAATGACCTCATAAGCCCTCAAGACTCAGCTCTTCCCGTTACCTTCTCTTTAAAACACCTCCATCCATCCGTCCGTCCGTCCGTTCGTCAAGTTTAGAGATAGGATATCACTCTGCGGCCCAGACTGGAGTGCAGTGGCATGATCATAGCTCACTGGAACTTCAAATTCCTGGGCTCAAGTGATCCTCCTGCCTCAGCTTCCCAAGTAGCTGGGACTTGTCTTTTTTTTGGAAAGACAGTACCTCACTATGTTGCCCAGGCTGGTCTCAACTCCTGGCCTCAAGAGCTCCTCCTTCCTCAGCCTCCCAAAGTGCTGGATTTACATGAAACACCGTCCCTCGCCCAAATACCTCTCATTTAAAAGGACAGACACAATGACTTTCTCACCATTTCCCAATACGACAGCCATTCACAGCCTGTACCATTTTATAAGCTAATTTTCCACCTCAAATGCTATTTAATCATTCTTTCATTCATGCAGCCAACAAATGTGTATTGAACGCTACACACATTCTCCCTGGTAACTCCCATTCATTCTTCTTGTCACCATCTCTGAGAAGGGATTCTAGGCTTCCCCAAGCAAAATATTTCCTCTGGGCTGTGGTATTTGGGGCCTTCCCCACTAGAACTTTCCCCCTTTTAATTGCCATTAGTCAACGTTCATATTCTTCTCCCCGACTTTACTGAGTGCACTCAGAGCAGAAAGACCACTGTGTAATCAGACCCCAGCAAACAGGAATGTGTGTCAAAGATATCTGTTTTGTCTGCTTAGATGGACTTTCAACGTTCTTCTTATAACACCCCTACTTCTTTTGGTGAACTACCACCATCTCCCCACCTTCCTCCTACATTCTCTGTGTCTCTGCTAATTACAATAATTTATTTCCTTAGGCACAAAGGTGGACATGTGGCCCAGCCCTGGCCAGCAGTGCATCTCTTTGGCCATCATATCTGGGCCAAGAATGGACACATGGTCCCAGCCAGACCAATAGGAATGGAGTCCTTCTCTGGGATGCTGTAAATGGGCCCTACAAAGGGAAGAGATCCATCTTCCCTTTGAGTAGCTAACTTAAAGCAGCTTACGGCCATGAACTCCTGCTCTTACCACATGAAGGAAGTTCATCTGAAATAGGGAGAATGTGGCAACCAGCAGAGAGAAAAAGAGCAGGAAGAACAGAGAGACCAAACAACGGTGTTTTGGTCTTTGAAATCCCTGAAGTCAGCTACAACCCTAGTTATTGAAGTATACCTATCAAAAAGAATTTGTTGAATGAACACAAATAAAAACAAATTTAACTTTCAAAATTGTGTTCATTGTCAAATCTCAAGTCAGACATATTAAATTATCCATGAATTTTCACTGAACCTCTACTATGTGTGGGGTATTCTGTTAGATTCAGGTTGGCACATGCAAGCACATTATTTTCATAATGTAATTCCATTTTACGATGCTATTTGAAATTAGCACTTACCTCAGAAAAAGTAAATAAATTTAAGTTTTATTAAATACTTATATTTTAGGGTGAAAAACCCAACCTCTTTTATTATACTGCTATTCTTGGTCATGGGGTAATTTCTTCTTATATCATTCCACATAAAAGCAGATAATAACAAAAAAAGGGGCATGGATATTGGATTAGCAATGTAAAAGTCAGCTAACTAGTAAACATATCAAATGAGGCCAGGAATAACAATGCATGCTAAATATATCTGCCGACTAAATGTTTAGATTGATTTTATTTTTGATAGAGAAGAAATGATAATGTAAGAATCTGATTGCTTTTTAAGCCTGTCTTTGACTCTGCCACCTAAACTGACTGAAAAGTTTTCCCCAAAGGCAGATTAGCATAGAGTATAAATGCCAGATTGCAAATTTAAGTGATTGTGTTCCACTTGAAAAACATGCAGTTCAAAACTTATCACCCCTAAAGAGGTGAATATATGGCCAACTCTTGATTTTCAAGTAGTAGATAACTCATTTGAACATTTTTAGGCAGTGACTGACTCACCCCAATTAAGCCTTAGGGTCAGGTCTGGGAATACCAACTAGAAAGAGATTCCAGAGCATCATCCAATTTTAACAAGAGAATCTCTTTCCGGCTTTCAATTCTCATCAGTTTTTCTAAATTTTGAATGATATATAATATTAATTTCAACAGAAAAATATAATGGTAGGTAATAGGGGTTCAGAAGTAGTAGCATAATACAATGTCTATCTACCCTATTCGTGATTTCATCTTATCACATCTGAAATTTTAATATATAAAATTTTTTTCTACACTATCAAGTTTGCTGGTCATTGATTCATGAATCATATTAGAAGTAATACATTCTATTTTCAGGAAAAGTAATAATATATGCTATGACAAGAAATTTTAAAAACAAGGATAGTTTGGAAAAAATAGAAATCAACATTACATTTTTTTAAAGTTTTATTTTAAGTATATTAGAGCAAATATTTGGAGCATGTTTGCTAATATTTTCACACTCTTTCTACTCAGTTAACTTTCTCATAGAAAAAAAAAAAAAAACTACTCACCTCCCCTTTTCTTAAAGCAGTTAGCTCTCAAAAAGCTCAATGTCCCAAACCTTTAAAAAAAAGGTTGGGGGGTGGGGTCAAACACAAAAAGGAGTTCAGTCTAATAGTTTGAATCTCTTTTTTTTCCTGCTTTGAAATGACAAGTATTTAAAATTAAAGAGTGACATATGAAAAAATATTTATGCCATATTGCATGGTATTAAAAATACTAAATTTATAATTCAATATTGAGTCATCATCCTAAAATGTTTTATTTAACACATTCATTTTTCTTGGAAGAAAAAACTTGAAAGGACATACAGTAAAAGAATATTAACAAGGTTAAGACATGAGGTTACAAAATAAAAATTAAGGAGAAAGCAAATATGTCAACCATAAAAATAAATAATTGAGAGTAAAATGTATCCATGATTTTCTTGAGATGAAAAAGGAACACCTATGATGTTCCTTTGAACGTAAACATTCAAAACATAAAGCACATCAATTTCTTGTCTAAATAGTAAATATCTAATAATATCATCTAGGATTTTATATATGTACATTGCATGCCTTGAGAGCTAATGTTCTTGACAAGAGTTTTACAACAAGTATATAAAGTTTTCTTTTTTAATGACTCTTCTACAGCTCCTATTTATGAGAAAACGTGTCCTAAAGGTAAAAATAGGTCCTGATAAAAGTCCAATTCTATCCCAACTGTGAAAGCTCAGCTCATTTCAAATTCCTAAACAAAAGAAACTTCCCAAGAAGGGCCTTCTTGGCTAAATGAGGCATCCACCATTTTTTCTTCTATCACTACTAAGGACAAAAGTGGCAGCCATGTTACTACAGCTCACAGAAGTGGTCATTATCAGTGGTCAATATCACCAATCACATTGCTTAGACCTATCAATATGCAAGTCAAGACTGCCTCATATCATAAGTGCTGATGTCTATGCTGGGACCACCATCTCCCATTTCTGTAGAACTTCTGTCCCTTCTGTCTCTTGGAGTGATAAATGTTGAATCAATGGAGATGTTATTAAAAGTGTTTATTTTTATCGAGGCTGTTATTGTATCCCACTTACCCTAGCACATGTGGTCTAAACTAGAAGATAAGGTAATATACACAGGCTTACCAATGCTAACCTTGTCTCTTTTCTTTCAAATGAGAGCATCTTGACTTCTCTTAGGCTAAGCTACTTCTTTCTCAAGAGGCTTCTGGGCACTCATGTAAGTAGATTCACCCAAAGAACTGCCCCACCCATCTTCCAGACATATTCAGGCATGTCTGAACCTCTGACCTTTCCCCATTTATATCTCCATGTGGATATATTATCTTCAACATGAATATGCCCATATCTACCCCAACTTAACTCTTCCTCTAACCTTATTTCAGCAAATGGCCCCTTCATCTATGCAGTTAATCAAGCCAAAATCATAGAAGTCAACTGTAATTCTTCTGTTTCCCTTATCCCCTATATCCAATCCCCAGCAAGTCACATCAGCACTATTTCCAAACATTTATACCTCTGTGAGAGCCTCTTAATTAGTTCTTCTGCTTCTACTCTTGCCCCTGTGCTGTTTGTTACCCACACAGCAAAGTGATCTTTTAAAATGCGGTCATATCCTTCCCTGTATTGTAATGAGAATACCTGTATTATTTATCTGTGTAACAAATTACCCCAAAACTTAGTGTCTTGAAACGACAACACTTATTATTTCAGTTTCTGTATATAAGAAAGGCAGAGACAGCTTAACTGGGTCCTCCATGTCAGGATCTCTTTCAAGCTGCATTCCAGGTATTGCATAGGGCTGCAAGTCATCTCAGTGCTCAACTGGGGTAGATCCCATTCAAAGCTCACTCATGTGGTAGTTAATAGGATTCAGCTCATTGTGGGCTGTTGGTCTGAGGGCCTCGTTATCCACTGGCTATTGGCCAAAAGCCAAGTCTAGTTCCTTGGATATAGATCACAAATCTCTCCATAGATCATCTCACAGAGCTGCTCAAAACATTGCAGCTTGCTTCACCAGAAGGGGTGAGCCAAAAAGAGCCAGAAAGAGAGACAGAAAAGGAATGATACAATGTGACAGTGTTCTCACTCAAATCTCACCTTGAATGTTAATAATCCCCACATGTCAAAGCAGGTCAGGTGGATACAACTGAATCACAGGGAGTGGTTTCCCTTATACTATTCTCAGGATAGTAAATAATAAGTCTCATGAAATCTGATGGATTTATAAATGGGAGTTTCCCTGCACAAGTTCTATTCCATGCTGCCATGTAAGATATGCCTTTGCTTCTCCTTTGCTTTCTGCCATGATTGTTAGGCCATCCACAGCCAAGTGGAACTGTGTATCCATTAAACGTCTTTTCTTTATAAATAACCCAGTCTCAGGTATGTCTTTATTAGCAGCATGAGAACAGACTAATACAGTAAATTAGTACTGATAGAGTGGAGAGCTGCTGTAAAGATATACAAAAATGTGGAAATGATTTTGGAACTGGGTAACAGAGGTTGGAACAGTTTTGAGGGCTCAGAAGAAGACAAAAAAAAAAAAAGAGGAAAGTTTGAAACTTCCCAGAGATTTGTTGAATAGTTTTGACCAAAATACAGATAGTGATATGAACAATAAAGTTCAAGTTGAGGTGGTCTCAGACGGAGAAGAGGAACTGGTTGTGAACTGGAGAAGAGGAACTGGTTGTGAACTGGAGCAAAGGTGACTCTTTTTATGCTTTAGCAAAGAGACTTGGCAAAATGCCCTGCCTTAGAGATGGTAGAACTTTGAACTTGAGAGAGATATTTAGGGTATCTGGCAAAAAAAAATTTTCTAAGCAGTGAAGTGTTTAAGAGGTGACTTGGGTGCTGTTAAAAGCATTCAGTTTTATTTATTCACAAATATATGGTTTGCAACAGGAACTTATGTTTAAAAGGAAACAGGGCATAAAAGTTTGGAAAATTTGCAAACTGATGATATAAAAGAAAAAGCCATTTTCTGAGAAGAAATTCAAGCCAGCTGCAGGAATTTGCATAAGTAACAAGGAGCGAAATATTAATCACCAAAACAATAGGGAAAATGCATACAGGGCACGTCAGAGACCTTTATGGCAGCCCCTCCCTTCACAGGCCCAAAGGCCTGGGGAGAAAAAATGGTTCCATGGGTCAGGCCCAGGGTCCCCCACTCTGTGCAGCCTAGGGACTTGGTGCCCTGTGTCCCAGCTGCTCCAGCCATGGCTAAAAGGGGACAAGGCTTCAGAAGGAGAAAGTCCCAAGCCTTGGCAGCTTCTACATGGTATTGAGACTGCAGATTCAGAGAAGCCAATAATTGAGGTTTGAGGACCTCTGCCTAGATTTCAGAGGATGTATGGAAACCCCTGGATGTCCAGGGAGAAGCTTGCTGCAGGGGTGGGCCCTCATGAAGAATTTCTGCTAGGGCAGTATGGAAGGGAAATGGGGGGTTGGTCCTTTCCCCACATGAAGACACAGCTACAAGGTGCCATTTTGAAGCAAAGATTGAACCCTCACTTGAAACCAAATATGCTCACCTCTTGATCTTGGACTTCCTGGTCTCTAATACTAACTAACTTCTAGATGGAGAGATCATGGCAGACAGGAGGCAGGACTAGATTTAAGCTCCCACTCAGATGGACAGAACAGCATATGGAGGCTTGCAGCATGAACTTTGGCTGCAAAATGATTGCAGGAATACATTAGGAAAGTCAAGAGAAACCACAGGCTCTCTGAAGGAAGCAGATTGCTCCTGCAGGACCCAGGAGACACCCCAAATGCTGTGAGTGTCCAAACGATGGAAGTGGGAAAGGGATATCATCCACCCCCAAACACATACTCTCACTGGAGAACCCCAAGGTCTAGACTACAGGAGAAGATTCTGACCTTACCTGGAGGTGAGTCAGTTTAGAGAACTGAGTGAAATACAGGGGTATGGGAAACAGTGGAAAAATCCCTGTGGGCTTTTCTGGGTCCCCTAGCAAGCCATGTCTGCCTCACCTCACAGGAGTCTTTGAGGATGGCTACCAGAGGCACTGGGAAAAAGCCACAGGGAGAAGGAAACCTCCAACTGAACTTTGTAACAATTTGAACCACTTGAGAAGTTCTTCCCCTGCCTTGCTAGAGAACTAAAATGTCAAAATGCAAGAACCTCAAAGAACACCTGGGAAATTCATCACAAAAGATCATCACCTAGGCACATTGTCATCAGTTATCTAAAGTTAAGACAAAGGAAAGAATCTTAAGAACTGTGAGGCAAAATTGCCAAATAACTATAAAGAAAAAACCCTATAAGATTAACAGATTTCTCAGCAGAAACTCTACAAGCTAGAAGGGATTGGGGCCCTACCTTAAGCCTCCTCAGACAAAAAAATTATCAGCCAATAATTTTGTACCAAGTGAAACTAACCTTCATAAATGAAGGAAAGATGCAGTGTTTTTCAGAAAAACACTGAAAGGATGCACCACTACCAAGCCAGCACCACAAGAGCTGCTAAAATGACCTTTATATCTTGAAACAAATCCTGGAAACACATCAAAACAAAACCTCTTTAAGGTATATATCTCACAGGACCTATAAAACAAAAATACAATTAAAAAAAAAAAACAAAGTATACAGGCAACAAATAGCATGATGAATGGAATGGTACCTCATATCTCAATACTAATGTTGAAATTAAATGGCCTAAAATCTCCACTTAAAAGATACGCAACTGCAAAATGGACGAGAATTTACCAACCAACTATTTGCTGCCTTTAAGAGACATGCCTCACACATAAGGAATCACATAAACTTAAGGTAAAGGGATGGAAAAAAGACATTCTATACAAAGGGAGACCAGAAGCAAGTAGCGGTAGCTATTCTTATATCAGGCAAAACAAACTTTAAAGCAACAGCCGTTTAAAAAGACAAAGAGGGTCATTATATAATGATAAAAGGCTTTGTCCAACAGGAAAATATCACAACCTTAAATATATATGCACCTAACATTGGAGCTCCCAAATTTATAAAACAATTTACTAATAGACCTAAGAAATGAAATAGCAACACATTAATAGTGGGGGACTTTAATACTCCACTGATGCCACTAGACAGGCCATCAAGACAGACAATCCCAAGGAAACAATGGATTTAAACTAAACCTTGGAACAAATGGACTTAACAGATATTTACAGAACATTCTACCCAACAACTCCAGAATATACCTTCTATTCAACAGTGCATGGAAATTTTGCCAAGGTAGACCATAAGATAGGCCACGAAATAAGCCTCATTAAATTCAAGAAAATTGAAATTATATCAAGTACTCTCTCAGATCACAGTGGAATAAACTGGAAATTAACTCCAAAAATAACTTTCAAAACCATCCAAATACATAGAAATTAACCTGCTCCTGAATGAGCATCAGGTCAAAAAAGAAATCAAGATGAAAATTAAAAAATTATTTGAACTGAATGGCAATAGTGACACAATCTGTCAAAACCTCTGGGATACAGCAAAGGTGGTGCTAAGAGGAAAGTTCATAGTCCTAAATGCCTGCACCAAAAAGTCTGAAAGAGCACAGACAATTTAAGATTACACCTCAAGGAACTAGAGAAACCAAGAACAAACCAAACCCAAACCCAGCAGAGTAAAGGAAATAACCAGGATTAGAACAGAACTAAATGAAATTGAAACAAACAAAAATACAAAAGATAAATGAAACAAAAGATGGCTCCTTGAAAAGATAAATAAAACTGATAGACCATTAGCAAGATTAGCCAAGAAGAGAGAAAATCCAAATAACCTCAGTCAGAAATGGAATGGGAGATATTACAACTGACACCACAGAAATACAAAAGATCATTCAAGGCTACTAGAACACCTTTATGTTCATAAATTAGAAAACCAAAAGGAGATGGATAAATTCCTGAAAGATACAACCTTCCTAGCTTAAATCAGGAAGAATTAAATACTCTGAACAGGTCAATAACAAGCAGCAAGATTAAAATGGTAATAAAAAAAATTACCAACAAAAAAAGTCCAGGACCAGGTGGATTTACTGAAGAATTCTACCAGATATTCAAAGAAGAAATGATACCAATGCTATTGACACTGTGCCACAAGATAGAGAAAGAGGGAATTCTCCTTAAGTCATTCTATGAAGCCAGTATCACTCTAATATTAAAACCAGGAAAGGATATAACCAAAAAAGATAACTACAGACCAATATCCCTGATGAACACAGATGCTAAAATCCTTAACAAAATACTAGCTAATGAAATCCAATAACATATCAAAAAGATAATCCACCATGATCAAGTGGGGATGCAGAGATGGTTTAACATGAGCAAGTTAGTGTGACACACCACATACACAAAATCAAAACCAAAAATCACATGATCATCTCAATAGATGCAGAAAAGCATTCAACAAAATTCCACATCCCCTTATGATTAAAACTCTCAGCAAAATTGGCATACAAGGGACATATCCCAATGTAATAAAAGCCATCTATGACAAAGCCACAGCCAATATAATAATGATTGGGGGGAAAGTTAAAAGCATTCCCTCTGAGAACTGAAACAAAACAGGGATGCTCACTGTCACCACTCCACTTCAAAATAGTGCTGCAAGTCCTAGCCAGAGCAATCAGACAAGAGAAAGGAATAAAAGGCATCCAAATCAGTGAAGAGGAAGTCAAACTGTTTACTGATTGATTGTTTACCTAGAAAACCCTAAAGACTCCTTCAGAAAGCTCTTAAAACTGATAAAATAATTCAGCAGTTCCTGGAATCAAAATCAATGTACCCAAATCAATAGCTTTTCTATATACCAACAGTGACCAGAGAATCAAATCAAGAACTCAACCACTTTACAGTAGCTGCAATAAAAATAAAATACTTAGGAATATACCTAACCAAGGAGTTGAAAGACCTCTAAAAGGAAAACTACAAAACACTGCTGAAAAAAATCATAGATGACACAAGCAAATGGAAACACATTCCATGCTCATGTGTGGGTATAATCAATATTGTGAAAATGACTATACTGCCAAAAGCATTCAAAAAATTCAATGCAATTCCCACCAAAATACCACCATCATTCTTCACAGAATTAGAAAAAAAAAATCTTAAAATTTATATGGAACCAAAAAACAGCCTGCATAGAAAGCAAGACTAAGCAAAATGAACAAATCTACAGGCATCACACAACCTAATGTCAAACTATACTATTAGGCCATAGTCAGCCAAACAGCATGATACTGGCATAAAAATAGGCACATAGACCAATGAAACAGAATAGAAAACCCAGAAATAAACCCTAATACTTACGGCCAACTCATCTTCGACAATGCAAACAAAAGCAAAGTGGGGAAAGGACACCCTATTCAACAAATGGTGCTGGGAAATTGGCAAGTCACATGTAGGAGAATGAAACTGGATTCTCAACTCTCACCTTATACAAAAATTACCTCAAAATGGATTAAGGACTTAAATCTGAGACCTGAAACCATAAATTCTAGAAGATAACATTGGAAAAACCATTCCAGACATTAACTTATACAGGGATTTCATGACCAAGAACCCAAAAGCAAATGCAATAAAAACAAAGTGAAATAGATGGGACTTCATTAAACTAGAGAGCTTTTGCATGGCAAAAGGAACGGTCAGCAGAGTAAACAGACAACACACAGAGTGGTAGAAAATCTCCACAATCTATACAGCTGACAAAGGACTAATATCCAGAACCAACAATGAACTCAAACAAATTAGCAAGAAAAAAACACAAACAATACCATTAAAAAGTGGGCTAAGAACTTGAACAGACAATTCTCAAAAGAAGATATACAAATGTCCATCAAGCATATGAAAAAACTGTTCAGTATCACTAATGATCAGGGAAATACAAATCAAAACCACAATGAGAAACTATATTACTCCTGTAAGAACGGCCTTAATCAAAAAAGCAAAAACTAATAGATGTTGGCATGGATGCAGTGAACAGGGAACATTTCTACACTGCTGGTAGGAATATAAACTAGTACAACCACTATGGAAAACAGTGTGGAGATTCCTTAAGCAGAACTACCATTTGATCCAGCAATCCCACTACTCTGGGTTTCTACCCAGAGGAAAATAAGTCATTATATGAAAAAGATACTTGCACACACATGTTTATAGCAGCACAATTTGTACTTGCAAAAATGTGGAACCAACCCAAATGCCCACCAATCAATAAGTGGATAAAGAAACTGTGGCGCATGTGCATGTGTGTGTGTGTGTATGTGTAGATAGATAGAATAAAACTGGCCATAAAAAGGAATAAATTAATGGCATTTACAGTGACCTGGATGAGATTGGAGACTATTATTCTAAGTGAAGTAACTCAGGAATAGAAAACCTAACATCATATGTTCTCACTCACATGTGAGAGCTAAGAAATGAGTATGTCAAGTTATAAGAAAAACACAATGAAATTTAGGGACTCAGGGGGAAAGGGTGGGAAGTGGATGGGGGATAAAGACCACAAATTAAGTGCAGTGTATACTGCTCAAGTATTGGGTGCACCAAAATCTCACAAATCACCACTACAGAATTTACTCATGTAACGAAACACCAACTGTTCCCCCAATAACTTATGGAAATAAAAAAAACATTTAAAAAATAGAAATGTGGGATTGGAACCTCCACACAGAGTTTCTACTGGGACACTGCCTAGTGGAGCTATGAGAAGGGGGCCACTGTCCTCCAGGATCCAGAATGGTGGAGCCACCGACAGCTTGCACCATGCACCGGGAAAAGCCAGACACTCAACGCCAGCCCATGCAAGCAGCCAGGAGGGGACTGTACCCTACAAAGCCACAGGGGGCAGACCTGCCCAAGGTTATGGGAGCCCCCCTCTTGCATCAGCATGACCTGAATATGAGACATGAAGTCAAAGGAGATCATTTCTGAGCTTTAGATTGGGTTTCTCCACCGGAATTCAGACTTGCATAGGGCCTATATCCCCTTCACTTTGGCCAATTTCTCCAATTTGGAACTAGCGTATTTACCCAATGCCTATGTCCCTATTGTATCTAGGAAGTAACTAACTTGCTTTTGATTTTTACAGGCTCATAGGAAAAAGGCACTTGCCTTGTCTCAGATGAGACTTTGGACTATGGACTTTTGAGTTAATGCTGAAATGAGTTAAGACTTTGGGAGACTGTTGGGAAGACATGATTAGTTTTAAAATGTGAGGACATGAGAGTTGGTAGGGGGAGGGGTGGAGGAGGCAGCAGAATGATATGGTTTGGCTTTGCGTCCTTACCCAAATATCACCTTGAATTGTAATAATCCCCATATGTCAATGGCAGGGCCAGGTGGAGATAATTGAAACATGGGGGCAGTTTCCCTCATACTGTTCTCATAATAGTGAATAAGTCTCACACATCTGATGGTTTTATAAATAGGAGTTCCCTTGCACAAGCTCTCTTTCCTGCCACCATGTAAGATGTGCCTTTGTTTCTCCTCTGCCCTCCACCATGATTGTAGATAATACATTCACATGGAGATATAAATAGGAAAAGGTCAGAGTTTGAGTGTCTGAGGCCTCCCTAGCCATACAGAACTGTGAATCCATTAAACTGCTTTCCTTTATAAATTATTCAGTCTTGGGTATATCTTTATTAGCAGGATGAGAACAGACTAATACAGGGAGCGAGCAAAAAGTCATAGTTTTTTACAACCTAATTCCAGAAGTGATATTGCATCCCTTTTGCCATATGCTGTTTGTTAAAAGAGAGTCACCGCGTCTGGCCCAAAGACAAGGCAGGAGATTACACAAAGGCATGAATTCCAGGAGGTGGAATCACCAGGGGCCACCTGCACACCACATCTGTTCTTGAACTTCGTCTCCAACTCCTCTCACCTTTGTACTTCAGGTGCCAGACACCTTGGCTGCCTTCCTGTCCTTTGAATACACTAAGGTTGACTCTACCTTAGGGCCTTTGCCCTAACTATTCCTCCACCTAAAACTCATTTTTTCCCAGCTCTTCATGTGGCTTACTCCCTTTCAGGAATTCATGTGTTTGCTCAGACATCACTGACTTCTGAACACATGAACCACAGTATGATCTTCATCCATCCCTCTCTAGCCCATACCTGTTTTATTTTGGATTTGAAACCAAGTAACCAAAATAGTCACTCCTCCTTTCTGATTCTTCCTGAAGAAACAAAAAACAAATCAAAACAAACAACAAGAACACTTAAAGCTGGTCAAGTTAATGGGAAGATAGTAGAATGAGTTCCCCAAACGTGTGCTGCATTAAATAAATTAAGAGCAGCCAGTACCCTCCACTTCCACTTTTAAATGGGCATGAAACTCTTCTTGAACTCCAATGCTGCCATGGGCCCTGATTGGATTCTGTGCAGCTCCACAGCAAGAAATAAAGTTGCAAATACATTTCAGGATGCTTTTCTCAAGTTAAATATTTGCACAAAATAAATTTAATTTGCATTAACCTTTAATTTTCCATTCATCCCCAAAGTACAATCGATGTTTGCATATGTTTATATATAACATAGAAAAAATACTGATCCCTAGAAGACAGGTATTGGCCTAGGAGCTGCAAACAGGAGTAATTTCAATTAAAACTCTCAGGTATAATAATGCATAATAATTTTAAATTATACCTCTTAGAAAGAGGCACTCTTAAATCTTAAAGCAGTGAGGAATAAAGAAAGTTTGGTTAGCTGTGAGAGGAAGTACTTTATTTCATGGCAAGACAGAGCACGCAGAGAAGTCAGAACGGTTTCATAAGATTTGCATGGTGACTCCTCAAAAACTGAAAAGGATATTTGGCCGTAATCTATGTACTTCTCCAAACAGTGACGCTGTGATTATAGCGTATGCCCAACATTGATAAGGATGTTTTTATTAGCTAGGGAGTTGATTTCAGGAAGGTTCGGGTTTTATTTGCAGAATTTAAGACAAGATTTAAACAAGTCAGTAAGTATTTGTTTAGGTTGCCCTCTTTGAATGTTGGTTATGAAATGTAAACATGCTGTGTGCCTTGGTGGTGCTTGATCTGGGGACCTGACCATTGCCATTGAAGTCCTAAGCCACATAAGGTATGCTAATCCCTGGAAAACAGCCATAGGATACCCTAGAACTTGCAAAACACTGAAAAAGCAGATTTGGCATTGTTGTGATTCAGGACCAACTACTCACAGAGCTTTATAAAAGCAAACCTGCTTTTTTTTTCCATTATGATTTTGTCATAAAATTGGTGAATGAGTTCTGGGGGATATTTTAGCCAAATCTAAAGACCAAAAACAAACAACAAAAAAAGTATATGTTTTACTATTTCCTAAAGACAAATTTCCCTTGAGAATCAAACATTCTTTAGATTAGAAACAAAAACTAAGGGAGAAAAGTGGAAAGTGCATATACTGAAGAAAGGCAAAATGTCAACTAGGATTTCCATGTTTGTTTACAAATTTAACTTAATTCTAATAATAATGATACACATGAAACTTTTTAATTTGATAAACTGATGAAATGGCAAATAAAAATTTAAAATTAAAACAGTAAAAATAACTACAAAATTTCTGAAATTATAATGGTGGTCAAGGGACATTACCTTTCCTAGGGGTTAAATCCGTTATAAAGCTACAGTTTTTATAAGCAGTATTAAAATGCCCCACATCACTAATCAGAGAAATGCAAATAAAAACCACAGTGAGATACCGTCTCACACCAGTCAGAATGACTATTAATAAAAAGTCAAAAAACAAGTGCTGGTGAAGTTGTGGAGAAAAAGGAATGCTTATACACTATTAGTGGGAGTATAAATTAGTCCAACCATTGTTGAAAACAGTATGATGATTCCTCAAAGAGCTAAAAACAGAACTACCATTTGACCCAGCAATGCCATTACTATGTATATACTGGAAGGAATATAAACCATTCTATTATAAAGATACATGCACTTGTACATTCACTGCACACTATTCACCATAGCAAAGACACAGAACCAATCTAGGCACCTATCAATAGTAAATTGGATAAAGAAAGTAAATGTATATGCATCATAGAATATTCCTTGGAATACTACACAGCCACGAAAAAAAAAAAACAAAATCATGTCCTTTGCAGCAACATGAATGCAGCTGGAGGTCATTATCCTAAGTGAATTAATGCAGGAACAGAGAACCAAATACCACATGTCCTCACTTATAAGTGGGAGTTAAACATTGGGTAGTCATGGACATAAAGATGGCAACAATAGACACTGGGGAGTACTGGATGAGGGAGGGTCAAAGGGGGAAAAGGGTTGAAAAACTAATTATTGGGTATTACACTCAGTACCTGGGAGACAGGATCAACCATATCCCAAACCTCAGCGTCATGCAATATACCCAGGTAACAAACTAGCATATATACTCCCTGAGTCTGAAATAAAAGTTCAAATTATTTTTTCAAATTTTAGCACACATACTTTTCACCCAGATATTCCACCTCTGAAAACTTATCTTACAGAAACACTTGCAAAATTACATGTATATAAAGATATTCACTGTAGCAGAAGTTTAGAAATTGCCATCAGTAGCACATTTTGCTAAATAAGTAACAGATTATTTAAACACGACAGATACTGCTGCCTGTCTTCTATTTCGCCAACAGACTGATTTTGCTAATCCTCTCCCCAGCCCCAGGAGATTAATCTTGAAGCATTTTCACCAAAGACAGTCATTTCATATTCCTTATTGGAATGCAATAAAATATCCCAAACCACAGCCTGTGGGTGAACTGAGTAGCGAGGGGATAGGAAAAAATAGGAGATTTACTTTTCACTAAATATCCCCTTTGAATTCTTTAAATTTTGTTACATGGGCATATATGTGTGAAAAAATAAAGTTATAAAAAGCGTTGTTGCCCATTTTTATTACCAAATTTTATCGGTTTTGAAAGCAGCAGTAGAAATAAAACTTAAGTCTACAACATATTATCTCTAGTATGAGTTCCGGCAAGTCCCAACATTTGTGGATACAGCATTTGCTGTTAATATCCTCTCTTGCCCAGTGATTATACAGAATGGTGTACGAGCTGGTGACTATAAAATAAAGCAGACAAGTTCCAATTCTGTCTCTTACTCCATTTGTGCTGATGTAACCAAATATCTAAGACTGGATAATTTTTATAAAGAGCAGAAATTTTTTACTCACAGTTCTGAAGACTGGTCGTTCCAAGATCTAGGTGCCAGCAGGTTCAATTGCTTGGTGAGGGCTAAGTCTCTGCTTTCAAGATGGTAGCTTGTGTGTAGTAGATGCACCTGACAGCAATAACTTAGCATACCGTGAGAATGACCCTGTATGCTAGACTCCCCTGAGTAATAATGGGACTTACAAAATGAGGGTTGCCACATGGAGGTTGCTGGGGAGGCAAGGGTGCTAACTGAAGGTGCTGTATAAACTGCATGCTTTTTGCAAGTGGTCGTGGTTCTTCCGTCCAACCTGCCGCCACTGAACCATTCCTGTATGTAGTTACCCTCGCCTCCTGCCACAGTAAGACTCTATGTCTTGTTTGCTGGCCCTGAGTCTCTTCTTCAGCCTCTTGAACCTGATGTCATCCCTACTGAAGTTCGAAGGGGTCCAACACAACACCTAGATGCTGCATCCTTTGGAGGAGAGGAACACTATGTCCTCACTTGGCAAAAAAAAAAAAAAGCGAACCCACTCCTGCAAGCCCTTTTTATAAGCTCCCTAATTGATTCACGAGGGAGGAGCTCTCATGACCTATCACCTCCCAGAGGCCCTACCTTCCAATACCATCACCTGGGTGATCAGGTTGCAACATGAATTTCGGAGGAAACATCATTTTCAAACCATAGAAGTCTCTGCAACCCTTTACCAGTTATATGACTTTAGGCAGGTAATATAATTATCCACATCTCAGTTCACTTATTATAGAACCACATAATTTAGATAGAGCCCTTAGCCCAGTGCTGGGCTTTTATGGGTGCTCTAGTGGACACTGGCCCTTGTAGTCTACTTATCTAATTAAAGTGGATTCAGATGAATTTTCAGTTCAATATTTAGAAACTTTTTCAGCACTTCTTAAAATAATCAGAAACACAGCATAAGGGGGTCATAAAACTAAGACTGGGATAACTCCTGTTGAATTAGCAAAAGAAGAGTATTCTGGGCTGTGTTTCTTACCCTTTAACTTTGCCTCAAACATTGGAATCACCTGGAGAGTTTTTTAAATTACTGATGCCTGTGCTACACCTTCAAAGATTCTGATTTAATTGGCTTGGGCTGCAGTCTGGATGTCAGAAATTTTTAGGTTTCTCAGGTGATTCTAATGTGCAGCCAAGGTTGAGGAACACTGGCAGATTCTTGATTAAACCATCTGTTCTTAATTAAGTCTTAGCTATTCTTATGCTGGTAGAGGTTTTGAGGGCTTATCCATTTCCCCCATAGTTTAGAAGTTTCATCAGGGCTTTATCTCTTTTTTCGTTTTTTAACCTCTGCCTTCTATCTTTCTTTTAGCCTAAGTGCCTTGGAGAATCTCATTCTCACTACTGATTGACTGTTCAATGGTAAATTGTGACAGCAGCTGAAAGCCTCCCTCCACGAGGCTCTTCTTTCTCAGGTGGCCAGACTGCTTAAGGAGAATCCCAGTAGGTGTAGCACACCATTGCACTGCTGTTACTGCTTCTGCAGGCAAATATTTCAGAAACTGGTTTGATTCCTGGCCATAGCAGTCATTTTTCCATTGTCTATCTTTCCTTCCCATTTGCTTTAGACTTTTAATGGGTGAAATAATTTTGCACATAAAACCATGTCCAGAAGTAACCAACTTATTTATTATTGTTATTTTACTTACAGACATTTAGGGAAGGGATGTGCTACCACTGAAAAGAGTGGGATTTGTGGTCAGGAAATGAATTCAAGTCCCAATCTGCCATTTACTGCTGAGGAGTCACTTCGCATTATTGCTAGGCCTCACTTTTCTAATTTATAGTAGGATAATACTAGTGTAGGGTTGTTAAGATAAAAGGATCATATGTATAAAAAGCACTTTATAAAATATAAAACATATTAACTACAGCTAGTGCTCGACTTACGACCACGGTTGGGACTGCGGACCGGTTGTAATACGATTTGGTCGTAAGTTGAGTAGGCTATATGCACAGTTGAAATGGTGCACGCGGAGATGGTAGTGCTGCCGGAAGCTGGTCTGCACTGTCGTATGCCCAGCTGGGCAACGTTTGCACTGCCAGATGTGGAGCAGTTGTGGCTAGCGATTGTGGTCGTAAAGTCGAATGGTCGTAAGTTGCATAGGTGGTAAGCCGATCAATACCGGTATTATGATTGTGAAAGGAATAAGTGAAATCTTATACAACTGATAAAATTGTGTATAACAATTACTTAGTATCACTCATTTAGAATAGACATAATTCTCCATTTGTCTGTCCTTTCTCATTTGCCTTATCTATCAGATCCCACATCCCTGTCTAAATTTTAACTCACTAACCTTTATTTTCAGGTCTACTGATATTTGTCATACAAACTCAAAACAGAAGTGTCATTATGAACATAGAATATTCTTTTTTCCAAAGGACCTCTTTAGAAGGAAGCCAATAGGTACTGTTCATTCATTCATTAGGCAAATGGGTATTGAGAACCTGCCAGGTGGCAGGCTTTGTGCAAGAATCTGTGGTTGAAGAAATGATCAAGATGGGACCCTGGTAGAGCTTAAGGCTAGCAGGCAAATGTAAATGTGATCAGTGTTGCAACTGGAAAAGATTATTTGCAGGGACCTCACATAGTCAAGGGTTAGAAAAAATCACCTTGAGCCAAGTGAAGCTTAGCAAATTTGCCAGCCCAAACAGAGCTAGACAGGGTTGGTGCCCAGGCATGGAGAAAAGGAAGGTCTGAGCGACAGGACAGCTTGTTAGGGTAACTGAAAGAAGTTGAGTGTACCTGGAGTGCAAGAGAGAGGGAGTGTTGAAAGAAGAAGCTAGAAAGGTCAACATTAACCATAAGCCTTGGAAGCCCTATCAAGGGATTTGGATTTTATCCTAAGGGCATTGGGAAATCATTAAAAGATTTGAAACAGGAGAGTATGTAATCAGATTTCTAGAGGTTTTGTTTGTTCTGTTTCCTTTGTCTGGTTGCAATGTGAAGTATGCATTTGGGAAAGGAATAAGGCAAGGAGATCAGATGTAATACTCCTGAGGTCAGATGGTTGTGATCAGGCTTCGTATTATGGGAGAGACATGGAAGGGAGCAATTTTTGTAAAACAGATCTGATCGTGTCACTCCCAGGATCAAAACACTTCAAACCTTTCCCATTATGCTTAGGATAAAATTTCAGAATTCTTAACACGGCTTAAAGAGCTCTTTGTGTCCTGGCCCCTGTTCCTCTTACACACTTACCCTTTCTGTTTCTTATAGGTACCAAGCTCTTGGAACATGAGGAGGATCACTCATAACCTACCTAAAAACCTTGTATGAGACAAAACCATTTGGTTCGTTCTTTATTTCAAAAACAATGAATAAATGAAGTGTGTGGTTTAAGACGTATTTAGGAAGTCAATAGAATTTGGAGGGGAGATGAACAAGGAGATGTTAAGGCTGAAACAAATGTTTCTGGCTTGAATAACTGCATGGTTTGGGGAACAGTTTAGAAAAGAGACAGAAAAAAATGGTTCAATATGGCTTATGTTGAGTTTGACATGCTGCAAAGTACGAAGAGGAGTTGTTAAATGGGCAATTGGATACAAGTGCTTAATATGTGCCAGATTCTGTTAGGTCCTTTCACATATATTATCTCACTTAATTAACTAAAGACAAATGTAGATGGAAACAATTAACTATATGACCTAACTTTTTAAAGTAACTTCTACACTAATTATGTTAATGCAGACTATGAACATCCCCATACCTATTTATCTGGGAAAATGAGCAATTTATCATGGAGGAATTTAAAACCCGTCTAATGATTTGAAACATTTCATTTCTAAAGTATCACTATGGCACAATTATGGGAAGACTTAAATGAAAACAACTACAAATGGTTGGGTGAATAATTTCATTATCATGGAGCAATTGTAGCCTGTCCTATTCTTTTGCATGTGTAATCATGGGGCCCAACTCCTTTTAAATCAGTCCAGTTGATGTAAAGAAGAAAATATCCTACCAGTCATACATCCAACAAGACTCATTACTCCATGTTACTTTCTAAAGCAACTCATTCAAGGGTTCCCGCTTTCTGCTTTTGGCAAAGTATTAAAAGCCAAGTCTGTGAGGTATTTCTACTTCTTAGTTTATATATTTTATACACTTTTGTTTCTTTATTCAACTTTTATGTATTCGGGACACGGTTCCATTGCATCTTTCAAACCTTCAGATTCTAAGCCCATCAGCAATAGAACTAAGCTTTTGGCTCCATCATATTTTAGAACAGTGATTCTCAAAGTATAGTCCGTAGCCAAGCACATTGGAATCAATAGGGCTGCTTTTTAAAAACATATACTTGGGTCCTTACCCCCAGATCTACAAAGTCAGCATTTCTGAAAATAGGGAAAGCTCAAGAATCTGCATTTTTACATAGCTGCCCAGGTGACATTTATACATACTAAAGTTTGAAATTTGGGATAATTAAAAACCACGTAAGGTAGCTTATTCTCATTACACACCTTGCCATCAGTAATGGTGATGGACTACCTTCTCATAGAAGTGATATACCAGAACAATAAACACATTAAATGAAGATTTGAATCCAAGTAAAAACAAGAGGCTGCTTGAACACTCTGAATCAGACTCCATGAAAGAAGTGTTAAAAAGCTTTTATTTACCAACTGGTGCCACTACAGTAATTGCTGGTAAACTGAGTTACAAGTGTCTTACAAGTATCTTACATGGAACTACTAAATACCAGATTAATATTCACTGATTATAAAAAAAAATAAGCCAATTGAATATAAACATAGCCATGGGGGGATGCTTTACAATTAAGGATGTTTTATTGAGAATAGGGAAGGTAGGCATTACAAAATGATTCCTAGGTTATGAGGTTTTAATGTTTAGATTTTGTTGCTGATTTTGTTTGTTTGCCTTTCATTCAGTAAGTGCCTTTCAATGATGTTTCCTAAAAGGTATGGCAGAATTGATTCACTGACTTAAACTCAATTTAATCAATATCTTTATTGCTACTCATTGAAAACTTGTATATATAATATATATAATTTTTAATACTTAATCCCAGATAGGGATATTACAGTTTGGTTAAAACTCTTGTTTTCCAAGACAAATAAATACTGTTATTTGAAAGATGTGAGGCAAATGGAAGTATATGAGACCAGATCTCTGCTTAAATGTATAGTCTGTATTTTTTTAATTTGTAAAATAGAAGGAAAAATCATTTCTGTCAAGATTTTTATTCACAAAGCTGCAGTCTTTTTTATTCAGATACTAAAAGGTTAATTTTAAGTACTTTTTCTTTTGCAAAATGAGTAGAAAATTCTATTATCCATCAATTAAACATAGGTAAGAAGTAACAGACAGTGAACAGAAGAGAGATACAATATTATGCATGCAAGGAAAATTAAAACTTGGGATGCTGAGGGAGGGTGTGCTTTGATGTACAAAAGAACCATTGTTAATGTGGGACAAAACCTCCCCAGTATGGAACAGAGATAAAAAGGAGGGAGTTTCTAGCAGATCAAGGTCAACAGAGATATGTGAATAACATAAATGCTATTAATCTAGTACCGAATGAATCACAGGAGTTCAGCAGGGTATGGTTATGTGGCAGAGTTCATGGCAGGAGTGTTTTATGTCACTTTGTATTAGATAATGAGCATATTCATCAAGATTCCCAAATACCATCCAAACTGGCATAGAAGAAGCTTTAAGGAGCTTGAGAAATCAAATCAAAGCACTAGATCTGAGGCTTGGAAAGGTAATGGCGATGTTCAAACAGTGCAGCAAGTTTAGATACTTGCAGGCATCCATACAATCTCACTCTGCAGGAAATGGCGTGAGAAAGGATTTCTTAGTTGCATGACTAGCAGCTTGTTATGTATAATGTCATCTCACTCATTATGTCCTAGTTTAATAGTTGGAAAAGATGCAGACAGTATTACCTTAAAAGACTGTATGCTGGAAAACATGAAATTCTTTTCCTCTTATGACTCATTTAAAATACAAAATGAGCTGCTTCTCCTTTCTTCAGATAAACTATAAAATTGCTAATTAAGTATCATCTTCTTTTCTCAGATTCTGCCCAAATGTTTCAGACTCCTTTGGTCTAAATCTTATTTAAGTGTACAAGACTTAAATCATATTTAAGTCTTATAAGTCATTATATATACACATGTATATATATGACTAATATATATTAGAAATATGTACTAATGTTTTATATATATAATTTATATAAAAATGCTACTATGTATACATACATACACACATACACATACACACATACATATATCATTCTAGTCACATGTCTTTCAAAAGCGCAATTACAAGGAGTTGAAAAAAGAACCGAGAAGAAAACAGAGGACTAGTAATTGATAATCTAACAGAAAATGGAAGAAAACAAAGAAAGAGAAGACAGAAAGTAAAAGTAAGAATTTGAGGATGCATTTTTTTAAAGTAGACTACAAAGTAATACTATTTTCAATAGTAGATTACATGTCCATCTGTCCAATGAGGCATAGAAGCTTATAGAAATATATCAAAAACTCTAAGAGCAAGCATCCTAGATTGGTCCATGAATGGCGTCTTAATTTGAATGTCTCTGGCAACACATAATGAGTTCCTATGATTTCAACCTCAATCATTTATTAAATATTAAGTGCCTTGAATGTACTAGGCATTGAGGATCCTCTAGTGAATAAAGCAGACACAATTCCTGCCCTCATAAACCTTATTGTTTTAAGATTGATGGTGGTGGTTATAGTAGGTTGAAAAATGTAACTCAAAAAGTCATATCACTTAGAACCTCAGAATGTGACTTTGCTTGGGAATACTGGTCTTTGTCAATATAACCAGCTAAGGATTTTGATTAATTCATCCTGGATTTAGGGCGCTAAATCCAATATAAGAGAAGCAGACACAGAGACACACGCAGAGAATAAGTCAATTGGAAGATGGAAGCAGAGACTAGCGTGATGCCTCTATAATCCAAGGAAGGCCAAGGGATGCCAGCAGCCACCAGAGGCTAACAGAAGGGACTGCGATAGTTTTTCCTTAGACGCCCCAGAAGGAAACAACATTTTCAACATCTTGATTTCCCTTCTGGCCTTTAGAACTGTGAGAGAATACATTCCTGTTGTTATAAGGCACCAAGTTCAAGGTAGTTTGTTATGGCAGCCCTAGGAAATAATACAGTGGTGAACAGAGTTAATCCAAAAATGACTGCCCACACTGAAGTCTTCCTTACCACAGTGCCACTGAGCATGGGCATGGCCTGACAAAAACAAAGATGCAGATGTGGCACACAGTCTTTAAGAGTCCTCAATAAATGAACAAAGAATGAGGAATGGGTTCACTAATAGATGCACAGACTCTTAGTGTTGGAAGGGACTTTGAGACTAGAGTCATCCTGTTCATTTGATGGCAGAAGATAACTGAAATGAGTTGTCTCTTGGCTTCCTCTCCCCCTTTGCCTCAGGAGAGATGCAGATGGTCTGTCTTATCTCCAGCAGGAAATCTCCATCTGGTTGGCACCCTAAGTGATTCAGCTGGATTCCCAGGAAATTTCTCATGAGTAAGATGGCAACCACAAAATTCATTTATTCCACAGTTATTCTAGAGCATTTACTCTGTAAGTCACAATGGGAGATGCAAGAAATACAAACTCCTGTTTGTTAGAAACACATACACAATCCCAAATATAACACTTTTTACATTTAAATTATAGGTAAAGTCAGAACAAGTATATTTTTGGTTCCTTGGGTTAAAACTAAAGGTTGGAAAAAAGGCAGACAAGAAAGGAAACTTGCCTTTGTCTTTTCTGGCTTCTATAATAGAATATCTTAGACAGGGTGACTTACAAACAGTGCAAAATTATTTCTCACAGTTCTGGAGGGACGGAAGTCTAAGAACAAGGTGCTAACAGGTGTGGAGGCTAGGGAGGTCTCACTTCCTCACCAGACACCAAATCTGTCTGGTGATGGCAGACAGAAGTCTTCACATGTGTCTTCACATAGTGGAAGGGTAAGTGGGACCTGTCTGGGTCTCTTTTGTAAGGGAATTAATTTTGTAAGGGATTAGTTATGATCTCTTATTAGTTATGAGTGCTCCACTCTCATGACCTAATCACCTCCCAAAGGCCTCGCCTCCTAATGCCATCACTTTGGGAGTTAGGATTTCAACATAGGAATTTGGGCAGGAGGCAGGGGGAGAACATAATCATTCAGTCTATTGCAAAATTATAAAGCATCTCGAACCGTGGTACTTAAAACAAGGGCAGGACTTTGCTTTCTGACTTATAGCAGAGCAATTACTCTACTAGTCCTAGAAAAACTAGAAAAGTAGAACATGGAGATCGGATCCAAGATGGTCGTTTAGGAACAGCTCAGGATTGCAGCTCCCAGCAAAAGCGCAAAAGGTAAGTGGATGCCGCATTTCCAGATGGATTTTTATTGCCCACAGACCAAGAGATTCCCAGGCAGAGGAGCCCCACGGGTTGCCAGCCTGACTGTTTTGGCTGGCGTGGCCGTTTTGGTCCCTGTGGCTGTTTTGGCCCAAGTGGCTGCTTTTCAGCACCCCGGCATGGCAGTTCTCCATACAAAATACACTGGTCCAGGTGCATTTTAGCTGGAGATTGGAGCCCCAGGAAGGTGCAGTTGCCCATACATCTGACTTAAAAGAGGTTTGAAACAGGGAGCCAGGCCAGGAGATTCCCAGGCAAAAAAAAAAAAAAGCCCCATGAATCTCAGCACCACTGTTTAAGCTGGTGCTGTGACTCGCCGCAGGGGAAATCAAACAGATCCCAGTGCCTCTTCAAAAGGTGACTGGAACACCTGGGAGAGTCGACCGTTCAACTAAAAACAAAAGGCTCTGAGGCAGGGAGCCAGGTGATCAGGCTGGGCTGGTCCCACCCCGACAAAAGAACAGCAATCAAAAACTGTTTGGATTGAGAGTTTCACAGCAAGCACAGCTCAGCCTGGGACAGTCTAGCTCTGTGGGGGAAGGGCGCCCGCCATTACCAAGGCACTCCACCACTACGGAGGTAGTGAACCATTGCTGAGGAAGCCTGCTGTTGCCGAGGCAACCCGCCATTGCCAAGGCAACCTGCCATTACTGTGAGGGTCCGCCATGGGCCACCAATGCTGAGACAGTTCTAACTACACCCATATAAACAGGACTGCAGGGAAGTTCACATGACAGCTGGGTGGAGCCACAGCAGCTCAGCAAAGCCTCTGCAGGCAGATAGTGACTAGGCTGCCACCTTGCAGTGCAGGGCAGCCCTGAAGAAAAGGCAGAAGCACAACAGAAACTCATAAAAAAACCCCTAACTCCCTGGGACAGAGCATCTGGGGAAAAAAAAAAAGGTGTTTATGAGTTTTGCTGCAGCAGACCTAAACGTGCCTGCCCAGCAGCCCTGAATGAAAAATGGAGCTCACAACTCAGCACTTGAGCTCATGTAAAGGTCAGATTGTCTCCTCAAGCAGCTTCCTGACCCCTGTATATCCCAAAAGTCCCCTCATAAAGGGGAGATCAGGCTGACATCTAGCGGGTATCTTCTGGGACAAAGATAGCAGAAAAAGAAACTGGTAGCAACCGTTACTGTTCTGCAGCAGTTGCAGATGATCCCCATGCAAGCAGGGCCTGAAGTGGACCTCAGCAGCACTACAGCAGAGGGGCCAGACTGTTAGAAGGAAAGCTAAGAAACAGAAATAACTTCATTATCAACAGATTGGACATCCACTCAGAGACCCAATCTGAAAGCCAGCAACTACAAAGACGACAGGTGGATAAATCCACAAAGATGGGAAGAAACCAGCACAAAAAGGATGAAAACACCCAAAACCAGAACACTTCTCCTCCTAAAAGGGATCACAACTCCTCACCAGCAAGGGAACAAGGCTGGATGGAGAAGGAGTGTGATGAAATGACAGAATCAGACTTCAGAAGGTGGGTAATAAGGAACTTCCGTGAGCTAAAAGAACATGTTCTAACCCAATGCAAAGAAACTAAGAACCTTGAAAAAAGATTTGACGAAATGCTAACAAGAATGGACAAATTAGAGAGGAATATAAGTGAATTGATGGAGCTGAAAAACACAACACGAGAACTTTGTGAAGCATGCACAAGTTTCAACAGACGAATTGACCAAGCAGAAGAAAGGATATCAGAGGTCGAAGATCAACTCAATGAAATAAAACAAGAAGGCAAGATTAGAGAAAAAGGGTAAAAAGGAATGAACAAAGTCTCCAAGAAATGTGGGACTACGTGAAAAGACCTAATCTACGCTTGATAGGTGTACCTGAATGTGACGAAGAGAATGAATCCAAGCTGGAAAATACTCTTCAGGATATTATCCAGGAAAACTTCCCCAACCCAGCAAGGCAGGCCAATATTCAAGTCCAGGAAATACAGAGAACACCACAAAGCTATTCCTCAAGAAGAGCAACCCCAAGGCACATAATCGTCAGATTCACCAGGGTTGAAATCAAGGAGAAAATGCTAAGGGCAGCCAGAAAGAAAGGTTGGGTTACCCACAAAGGGAAGCCCATCAGACTCACAGCAGATCTCTCAGCAGAAACCCTACAAGCCAGAAGAGAGTGGGGGCCAATATTCAACATGCTTAAAGAAAATAACTTTCAACCCAGAATCTCCTATCCAGCCAAACTAAGCTTCATGAGTGAAGGAAAAATAAATCCTTTGGGAACAAGCAAGTACTCAGAGATTTCATCACCACCAGGCCTGCTTTACAGGAGCTCCTGAAAGAGGCTCTACACACAGAAAGGAACAACCAGTACCAGCTACTCCAAAAATAAAGCAAATGGTAAACAGCATCAACACAATGAAAAATCTGTATCAACTAATGGGCAAAGCAGCCAGCTAGCATCAAAATGGCAGTATCAAATTCACACATAACAATATTATCCCTAAATGTAAATGGACTAAATGTCCCAATCAAAAGACACAGACTGGCAAATTGGATACAAAGCCAAAACCCATCAGTGTGCTGTATCCAGGAAACCCATCTCACATGCAAGGATACACAAAGGCTCAAAGTAAAGGGATGGAGGAAGATTTACCAAGCAAATGGAGAGCAAAAAAAAAGCAGGAGTTGCAATTTTCGTCTCTGATAAAATAGACTTTAAAGCAACAAAGATCAAAAGAGACAAAGAAGGACACTACATAATGGTAAAAGGATAAATGCAACAAGAAGAGCTAACGATCCTAAATATATACACACCCAACACAGGAGCACCCAGATACAAAAGGCAAGTTCTTAACGACTTACAAAGAGACTTAGACTCCCACACAATAATAGTGGGAGACTTTAACACCCCATTGTCAATATTAGACAGATCAACCTGACAGAAAATTAACAAGGACATCCAGGACTTGAACTCAGACCTGGACCAAGCAAACCTAATAGACATTTACGGAACTCTCCACCCCAAATCCACAGAATATACATTCTTCTCAGCACCACATCACACATACTCTAAAATTGACCACATTATAGGAAGCAAATCACTCCTCAGCAAATGCAAAAGAACAGAAACAGTCTCTCAGACCACAGTACAATCAAGTTAGAAGTCAGAATTCAGAAACTAACTCAGAACTACACAGCCTCATGAAAAGTGAACAACTTGCTCTTGAATGTTGACTAGATAAACAATGAAATGAAGGCAGAAATAAAGGCGTTCTTCGAAACCGATGAGAATGAAGACAAAACATACCAGAATCTCTGGGACACATTTAAAGCAGTCTCTAGAGGAAAATATATAGCGATAAGTGCCCACATGAGAAGAAAGGAGAGATCTAAAATTGACACCCTATCGTCAAAATTGAAAGAGCTAAAGGAGCAAGATTAAAAAAAGGCTCAAAACCTAGCAGAAGACATGAAATAACTAAGATCAGAGCAGAACTGAAGGAGATAGAGACACAAAAAACCCTTCAAAAAATCAATAAATCCAGGAGCTGGTTTTATGAAAAGTTCAACAAAATAGACCACTAGACAGATTAATAAAAAAGAAAAGAGAGAATAACCAAATTGATGAAATAAAAAATGATAAAGGGGATATCACCACAGATTCCACAGAAATTCAAACCAACATCAGAGATTATTAAAAACAACTCTATGCACATAAACTAGTAAACCTGGAAGAAATGGATAAATTCCTGGACACTTGCCTCCTCCCAAGCCTAAACCAGGACGAAGTTGAAACCCTGAATAGACCAGTAACAAGGTCTGAAGTTGAGGCAGCAATTAAGAGCCTACTACCCAAAAAAAAGCCCAGGTCCAGACGGGTTTACAACCGAATTCTACCAGACATACAAAAAGGAGCTGGTACCATTCCTTCTGAAACTATTCCAAATAATCCAAAAAGAGGGAATCCTTCCCAAATCATTTTATGAGACAAACATCATCCTGATACCAAAACCTGGCAGAGACTAAACAAGAAAAGAAAGCTTCAGGCCAATAACCATGATGAACATAGATGCAAAAATGTTCGATAAAATACTGGCTAGCCGATTGCAACAGCACAACAAAAAGTTTATCCACCATGATCAAGTAGGATTCATCCCAGGGATGCAAGGCTGGTTAAACGTACGCAAATCCATAAACGTAATTCACCACATAAACGGAACCAAAGACAAAAATCACATGATTATCTCAATTGATGCAGAGAAGGCCTTTGACAAAATTCAATAGCCCTTTATGCTAAAAACCCTCAATAAACTAGGTATTGACGGAACATATCTCAAAATAATAAAAGCTATTTATGACAAACCAACAGCCAATATCATACTGAATGGGCAAAAACTGGAAGCATTCCCTTTGAAATATGGCACTAGACAAGGATGCCCTCTCTCACCACTCCTTTTCAATATAGTACTGGAGGTTCTAGCCAGAGCAATCAGGTAAGAAAAAGAAATAAAGGGTATTCAAATAGGAAAGGAGGAAGTCAAATTGTCTCTATTTGCAGACGACATGATTGTATATCTAGAAGACCCCATTGTCTCAGCCCAAAATCTCCTGAAACTGATAAGCAACTTCAGCAAAGTCACAGGATACAAAATCAATGTGCAAAAATCACAAGCATTCCTATACACCAATAACAGACTTAAAGAGACCCAAATCAAGAATGAACTGCCATTCACAATTGCAACAAAGAGAATAAAATACCTAGGAATACACCTAACAAGGAATGTAAAGGACCTCTTCAAGGAGAGCTACAAACCACTGCTCAATGAAATATGAGAGGACACAAACAGATGGAGAAACATTCCATGTTCACTGTTAGGAAGAATCAATATTGTGAAAATGGCCATACTGCCCAAAGTAATTTACAGATTCAACACTATTCCCATCAAGCTACCAATGACCTTCTTCACAGAACTGGTAAAGAACACCTTAAACTTCATATGGAACCAAAAGAGAGCCCGCATAGACAAGTCAACTCTAAGCAAAAAGAACAAAGCAGAAGGTATTACACTACCAGACTTGAAACTATACTACAAGGCTACAGTAATCAAAACAGCATGGTACTGGTACCAAAACAGAGATATAGACCAATGGAACAGAACAGAGGCCTTGGAGGCAGGACAACATATCTACAACCATCCGATCTTTGACTAACCTGACAATAACAAGCAATGGGGAAAGGATTCCCTCTTTAATAAATGACGTTGGGAAAACTGGCTAGCCATGTGCAGAAAGCAGAAACTGGACCCCTTCCTGA
>NW_022436949.1:26102602-26153452 GCF_009761245.1 Sapajus apella | reverse complement strand
ATGATAGACTGGACAGGGAAAATGTGGTACATATACACCATGGAATATTATGCAGCCATCAAAAACGATGAGTTCGTGTCCTTTGTAGGGACATGGATGAACCTGGAAGCCATTATTCTCAGCAAACTGACACAGGAGGAGAAAATCAAACACCACATGTTCTCACTCATAGGTGGGTATTGAAAATTAGAACAGATGGACACAGGGAGGGAAGCACTACACACTGGGATCTGTTGGGGGGAAATAGGGGAGGGACAGTGAGGGGTGGGGAGTTGGGGGGAGATGGCATGGGGAGAAATGCCAGATATAGGTCAGGGGGAGGAAGGCAGCAAATCACACTGCCACGTGTATACTTATGCAACAATCTTGCATGTTCTTCACATGTACCCCAAAACCTAAAATCAATTAAAAAATAAATTTAAAAAATCAAGTTAGAATTAAAAAAAAAAAAGAAAGAAAATTAGAACATACACAAACACACAACCCTATATAATGGCATTGAAGAACTTGAATCTAGTCAAACTTCAGGGGCAAAGAGCCTTGAAAGATGAAAAAATTGAGCCTAAGCAGAGAGGCTGAGAAGCTGAGCAAAGCTTTTAGCAATACAATGTGGCAGTCGAGACAGAAACTGAAGTTCAAGACCATCAAGAGTCCCATGTTGACAAAAGCCAAGATTCTCGATAACTTTGATATTCAAGCTACTATTCCTCCTGAGACAGTCATCCATTTCTTTGTGGCTTAGCCCAAGAGGGAGACAGCTGATCCAAGAAGTACTTACTAGGAGGCTGAAAAACTGAGCAGAGCTATTGGAAATCTCTCAGTGTGCTAGGGGGATTTTTTTTTTTTTTTTTTTTTTTTGAGATGGAGTCCCTCTGTCACCCAAGCTGGAGTGCAGTGGTGTGATCTTGGCTTACTGCAACCTCTGCCTCCTGGGTTCAAGTGATTCTCTTCTTTCAGCCTCCCTGAGTAGCTGGGACTACAGGTGCACACTACCACACCCAGCTAATTTTTTTTTTTTGTATTTTTAGTAGAAATGGGGTTTCATCATGTTGGCCAGGCTGGTCTTGAACTCAGGTGATTCACCCTCCTCAGCCTCCCAAAGTTTTGGGATTATAGGTGTGAGCCACCACACCCAGCCAGGAGAATTTTTTTAAATGGAGTTCAGGGACCAGTCAGATGGAGGGCCTTATGTATATTAGTCATACCAGAGACAGGGCAATTTATAAAGAAAAAGTTTAATGGACTCACAGCTCCATGTGGCTGAGGAGGTGTCATGATCATGGCGGAAGGTGAAAGGAACATGTTATATAGTGGCAGGCAAAAGAGAAATGAAAGCCCAGAGAAAGGAAAAATTCCTTATAAGACCATCAGATCTCATGAAACCTATTCAATACCATGAGAACAGTATGGTGGAAACCGCCTCCATGATTCAATTAGCTCCCACAGGGTCCCTCCCACAACACATGGGAATTATGGGAGCTACAATTCAAGATGAAATTTGGGTGGGGATACAGCCAGCCATATCATCAAGTAAACAATCCAGGGTTTCATTTGAGACTTTCTACACCCTAGACGTAGGGTGAACTCAAGATAGTCAAAGCCTTAAAGACAGGCACAGCCTCAAATCAGCTTGCTCCCTAATTAGACGAATGTGATCTACTGCTATACTAACAGCCTTCCAGAAGCTAAAAACCATTCTTTCTGAAGAAACTGAACACCATCTAGACTCTCTACCATTTTCCACACACAATGTCCAGGGTCCCATGAAAGATTATCAGACACACCCAGAAACACAACCAAGAAACAAACCACAATAGAACTAGACTCTATAGTGATTCAGATATTGAAATGATCAGACACAAACTTTAAAACAAGGGCAAATTCCATCCCCGCCCTCAACCACATGTAGTTTATAAAGTATCACAGATGAATTTGTAACACATGAAACTGGAAGGGGACCTGGCTAGAGATCTTGGTAACTCAGGAATAAGCTTCTCCTCTGAAGGCTGTTGTTCTGAGTGAGTTGTCTTTGTTTACTAAGAGGGAACTTTGACCATCACCCAGAGGTTCATTTCTTTACTACTTAGTGATTGTACATGAAGCCAGGACCTCTCAAAACTCTTGGAATCTGGAATTGTTGAACAGTACTTAAATTTTTCTTTTTTTTTTTTTTTGAGACAGAGTCTCGCTCCGTTGCCCAGGCTGGAGTGCAGTGGCACAGTCTCGGCTCACTGCAACGTCTACCTCCCAGGTTCAAGGAATTCTTCTGCCTCAGCCTCCCGAGTAGCTGGGACTACAGACCCACACCACCATGCCCAGCTAATTTTTGTATTTTTAGTAGAGATGGGCTTTCATCATATTGGCCAGTCTGGTCTCGAACTCCTGACCTCGTGATCCGCCTGTCTCAGCCTCCCAAAGTGTTGGGATTACAGGCATAAGCCACCACGCCCAAGCAGTACTTGACTTTTTTAATGGTAAAGCTGAATCATGTTTGAAGATGGGAAACTTAGGACAGACCCAGTAGGTGAATAATAAGGGCTCAGAATATCACCATTTTGTTACTGTGGAGGTCAGATGCCAACACAGAGTGTGAGAAGAAAGTAAATGGAGTTCCCACATAGACTTAATCAATAGTCCTTTATTTTTATTCATCAGAGGTTAGGGGAGAAAATGGGACAGGGGCTCTGACAATTGTAATTCCCTGTCCTATCTTCTTCTGCCCCCACATTCATTAAGCCACAAATTAAAGAATTAATAAAATTAAGACAAGCTTCCCCATTACCTGTTTCAGTTTACTTTTTTGGTCTTTGCTCTCTTTCTTCTCTCTCTTTCCCTGGTTTTCGCCATAGACACTGCATTTTGTGCTCTTCCCTGAAGAATGTCCTAAAAGCTATGCACACTCTTCTATTTTCCCCAAAGTCCTGGCATGGAATCATCTCTGAGGTAACAGCTTCTGGGACCAAGATCAGCACAGAGGAAATGGGGTGGGGTGGGGGGGACACTCAGCCTCCTTCCCTGGCATCATTAAGAACTTTCAGAATAAAGGAAGAGCTCTCACCCTGACAAGTTCCTGCATGGGGAATGAACCACTTGCTCTGCTCTAACAGGGCAGCTTTGCTCTGGGTACGACATTTGTGCAATGCGTGTATTTCTAGGCTGAAAACAAAAGAGGTTTTTACCTTCTCAATCCTTTCCCATAATTACTTTTAGTGGTGAAGCAGTTAATGCAGTATTCCTCCTGTTGGCTAAAATTTTCATTTTTTGTTGGCACCATTTTACCCCTGGAGACAATAGCAGATTGTTTCTGGTGTGTGCAGAAGATCTTGTTCTGGCAGGCAGGCTTCCAGTCAACAAGCTTAACATCCTTTGCAAAGAACGTGAGTGTCTTGTTCAAACCTGACTTTCAAGTAACTTTTATAAAGACAGTCATCCTAATCACAACCTGCTATGGTGTTAGAAACTGGCACAAAACTGAAACCAAACACACGCTCAAGAGAGTCTGAGGCAGAAGTAAACCCAAAAGGGTAGGGAAGGGAAGCTGTTAATGAAATCCTTGACCCAAAATGCTTCTGACCTCAGACTCTCTTCATAGCAGGTGATAAGAAAAAGCCTTTCTTTTTCTCATACCTCTGACCTGGTTTGTGGTATGATTGCTGCAGCAATCACCCCAGATTGGGAGTGTACTGGGCAGAAAGGGGAGGAATTCGCAGGACTCCTTACTTGGGCCTGTCTGTCCCCAAGGCAGAAATCACCAGCCTCCACCCTCCCCTAATTACGAAGGAGATCATAATTTCTCTTCCAGCAACAGCTGCTCAAGTGCTCCTGATACCCAGTGGAAAAGCATTGTTTAGGTGGCCTCCACGAGAGGATCTCTCTGGGAGGACGAGGAATCTGAGTTAGGAGAAACAATTACTAAGACCTTCATATAGTCATACTCCATAAATCACAAAGCATTTTGCCTTACCATATCTCACAAAATTACGTGAAGACAGTGTTGAAAAATAAGTAAACAAACTCAAGGTAAAGGGACTTGCCAGAGGTCGCAGAGAGATGGCAAAGACAAAGCTGGTTATTAAAATCAAGTTTCCAAGAGAGAAAAGACAAATCTCCCATGCAGAAAAATAGCAAATAAGTTATGGGGCTACTGTGTCCTCAAGGAAGTGGAACATAATTCTCCACTCCTTAAGTATGGGCTTTGCATAATTTCTTACTTCCAAATTGCGCTTGGGAGGTAGAAGTCATTTCACAGTGGAGAAACCTGACAAGTACTATCTCAGACAGACAATAAAAGTCAAAATCAACAGTGATCATTCATGTTAGCAATATATACCCTTGAATTGATGTGAAAAGAATGGAGCTTGAACTCTGTGGTCTTCTTCCCAAAATCTCTTAACCTCAAAGTAATCATGTGAAAAACATCAGACAAATTTCAATTGAGGGACATACTACAAAACACCTGCCCAGTACTCATCAAAACTGCCAAGGTCACCAAAGCCAAGGAAAGTTAGAGAAACTAACAGCCAAGAGGAGCTAAGAAGATACGATGGCTGAATACAAATAATGTGGTATCTTAAATGAAATCCTGGAACAGAAAAAGAATATTATGTGAAAAATGAAGAAAATCTGAATGAAGTATGTATGGACTTTAGTTAATTAGAATATATCAATATAGTCACATTAATTGTAACAAATGTACCAAACTAATGAAAGATATTAGTAACAGGGGAAACTGTGCTGCATTGGGTGTATGAGAACGGTTTTACAGACTCTCAGTTTTTCTCTAAGTCTAAAACTGATGTGAAACTAAAAGGTTATTTGACAAAAAATATTAACAAAAAATTCTCTGTCCCAACCCTCAAATCTTTCCATAAGAACAAGCATAATGTTCTGCCTCTTAGGAAGCAAGCATTTTCCTGAGCAGTCTATAAATCAATTAGTGGCTCTCCCACCAGAATCTGTAGACTCTGGGAAGGCAGAGACCATGCCAGTTTTTGCTGAGCATTAAATCTCTAGGACCTTGAACAGTGCCTATCATGTATACTGATGATTATTTAATCATCAATAAATATGTGCTGAGTGAATGAAACTAGGTCCAGGGTGTTTAGAACTGGTGTGTCTAAACACATTAAATTCAATAATTCAATCCTAAGTCAAAATGGATGCCAAAATATTTTAAATGTCAAAATAGGAAAATAGAATTCCAGGGCCTCTTTCAATAAGGTATTAATTCTGATAGTAGGGTTGTATATGGACATTGAAGAACAAAGCAAAAACTATAGTAAAGTTAAAAACATCAATTCAGGCCACGTACAGTGGCTCACAACTATAAATCCCAACACTTTGGGAGGCCAAAGCAGGAGGATTGCTTGAGCCTAGGAGTTTGAGAACAGCGTCTCTTCAAAAAATTAAAAAATTCGCCAGGCATGGTGACATGTATCTTGTATTCCCAGCTACTCAGGAGGCTGAGGTGGGAGGATTGCTTGAGCCCAGGAGTTCAAAGTTTCCATAAATCATGATTGCACCATGGCACTCCAGACTGAGCAACAGAGCAAGATCCTATCTCTAATAAATAGAAATACCAGTTGGAACTCACATAAGAAAGAGAAGGAGTAGAAGAGTCATTGAACTGTCCTGCCTTCAAATACATATAGACAATATGGTGTCACATTAAAAGCCATTAATGGCAGTGTGTGCCCCACAAGAAAGGCCACATTTGTAAGCCAAAAAGTTATCCTTTCACTTTCCTTGGCTTTTTGGATTTCTTCAAAATCCTGTGGACAGTTTGAGTTTCCCTACAGAAAAACAAATATGAAATATTAAAATTAAAGAATAATGAGGGAATGTGTTCTCTTTCCGGATCCACAAGGGGGTGTAGCATTAACCGCAAGAACTTCCCAGCACCATGCCCTACCCCTATCTCTCTCCATCCCGGAGATTTAACAGTTTATGTTTGAATTTTGCTGGCATGGAAAGAAACCAAGAGTCAATCACTCCAGCGGAAGTTCTAAGGAACTCCTTTCATTGGCCTGGGGTTTAGAGAAGATGCGGGTTCCTCCCAGGTTAAAGGTCCCCTTCTTCCACACCCCTTCGGACTCCATGTTTGGGTCCCCTTCCATGAACGCTCCCTTCATGGAAGCCATCTTTCTCTCTCCTGGATTTTCCCTCTGGAGTCCCCTTCCACACTCTCTCATCGAAGCCTGTCTTCCCCTCCTAAACTCTATCTCTCTCTCAATTCCCTTCCACTCAGTGTGGAAGTTGCTCTCCTCTACTGGATTCCATCTTTCTGGATTCTCTCACTCAGTGTGAGAGTTAGCTGTTTCTTTCTCTCTCCTTCTCTTATTTCTCTCTCTACTTTACATAAATCACTTGCTACAAACACTTTTGAGTCTGGCATTTACTGTGCACTGTGCAGTGGCACCCTCTCTCATTCTTGAGAGGGCAGGAGACCAAGATCCTGGAGAAACATCCTCTCAGGGGAGCTGAGGACACCCTGAACCCCAACATTACAATAATACCCCTATGAGAAAAAGCTCAAAAAGTTGACAAAGTTTAGCTAGAAAAAGGAAGAGTAAATGTGTGATCCAATACATTCACTTACTACATAAGTTTTTGTAAAGAAGGCACTGATTACTTCTACAGCTTCACACAGAACAAAAAAGAGAGGGATGAGCTTAAATTGCAATAAGACTTTAACAGTAGAAACTTCCTCCTTTATATCCTGGATAGCTTTAAAAATAGAATGGTCAACCACGTAGTCTACGTGACCACCATGGAAGAAGGAAGGTGCTCAGGAAAGACCCTCATACCCTTATTGATCCATGATTCTGCTATTTCAACTCTGTCTTGACTCTGCACACAAAAATGATGACCACTATGCATTCTTCTGTCACCAATCAGATCACAGTCTTCATGTGAACAGAAACCATTTTTGTTTTGTTCACCGCTCTCCTCCACACCTAGCTTTAGTGCCTGGCAATTGATGCCCAATAAAATGTTAAACAAGTAAACCATCTTGAACCATGAAAGAAGATGACCAATGACTTTCTGCTTTTTTAGATTCCTTAGAACATGATATAGAAGAAGAGAAACTAAAAAGAACATTGCTAACATTAGTTTCTATTCAATCATCTAAAAGAACTAGGTAAATATTCCAAAGAAAAGCATAGAACAAAGCATTAACAAGGCCTGACACATAATTGGCAAGCTGTATTTCGTAAAAGTGGCCACACTTAATATCTATCCCATCCCAGATGCTCTTCTTACAACGTATATCAGCACATAGATCTTGTAATTGTCCCAACTGATAGTATGTTATAAAAATAAAGCTGCATGACTTCTGAGGCTAGATCATATAAGGCAATGCCTTCTGCCTCCCTCTCTCTGTCTCTCTCATACACACTCATATAATCTTACTCATGGGATGATTAACCTTGGAACCCAGCCACCATGTTTGGAAGAATCTCAAGCCACATGGAGCTCATAACTTTTGGTTGATAGCTGGATGTGATAAAGTAAATAGGTCTTTAATGTGAGATTTTTATGTTTGTCTGGCTAGTAGTTAGGCTATATTAATGGTTTGCTGTAGATGTAGGTGTCAGAAGCTAAAATTTTCCTAGTGTTCTCATTTTTTCCTCCCCTGTTGTCTTTGGGCTTCCCTAGAGATTTTTGCTTAAATTGAGTCTGAGGTTTGCAGTCCTTTCAGGTGTAATTCCCTGTTATATATACAGGGGCCTGATTTAAGTGGTGGTAATGTGTGGTAATGCATACGAGAGGGGAAACATTCTCCTCTCATTAGGTCTCTGTCTTTGTAAGCCTGTGTCCCTGTGCTATGACCTTCACAGTGCTTGTCAATATTTTTCCTCATTAGGTAAAATATAAAGGATAGAGGGGGATGGAGTTGTATAATTTCCCTTCCTCTAGGTCAGTTAGGCTCTAATGAAACCTGTGATAATTAGGCTCTGGTATAATAATTTCCCCTAAAAGAAACAGAATGTTCTGAGAATATTTCAAAATGGTCACTCCCTTTCACTCTACCGGGAACACAAGCAGATTTTTCTCCAGTCTTCATGCTGAGAACCCAGTAGGGCTCCTGGAGGTAAAATTCACACATACAAAAATGGGAAACCCCTAAAACTGATCCCCTAGAGTATTTAACTCTTAAGTTTATCCAATAATTTCTCAATTATAGTTCAAGTTTCCTACCCCAATACTGGCTTCTGCTCACATTAAGCTATGATTCTCTATACTTGCCCATCTCTCCAATTTGTGGGCAACATCTTGCCCCATTACCTCAATCCTCTGATGGATCTAAGAAGAACTGTTAGTTTTGTGAGTTTTCAGTTCGTTCAGCTTTGTCTTATTGTGATCAATAAGTCAAGCCGTGATGACTTCCAAGCTTTTTACATGTCAGACAGGCAACAGGCAGCTTGCAGTTCATTCTGCAAACTTTTAAATTTTATGAAAAAAACTTTATAATTAAAATATTTAAGTTGTATTATTTACTTCTACCTAAATAGTATACTTACAGTATCCATGAAAAAGGAAAAAGAGACAACATCAAAAGTAACAGGACTGACTGGGATGAGGGGTTTCCTGATGGGCAAGGCATTGACCACTGGTCTCGATGGGTCACTCCAGGGGACAGAGCTGAGAACCAAAAAAAAGCAGCTGTGCAGGAAGATGCACTGGGCCATACATGCTCTCTAAACCCCTTTATTATTTTTTGTAATAGTAAAAAATACACAATTTACAGAATTGGCAGGAATAAGCCATAAAAGAGCACCTGGAATCTTAATTTTACATTCAAGCCGCTCTAACATTTTCTTACTAGAAAACATATCTGCAGATATGAATATTCTCTAACTCATACTTTAAAAGCTTTCAAGGACATTTTCAACTAAAATCAGGGACAAGGGCTAAGTTGCATAGGTCTAGCTCATCAACATTTGTGAGGTGATTTCAGAAAGAACACTCCATCTTATGTGTGTTCTGTATGTGTTTGAATCGGGATGTGAAAATCTTGTATAATCAGGAAACTAGAGGCCAGCACCCCAGTCAAAATCTGATTTACCCCAAGACATTGTAGTAGGGCTTTGCTGCCTAAGGTCAATTCCTTCTTTTCATTACATGAAGATATTATTATAAGAAGAATGATTTGGGACTCTTTCAGTTTTAAGTACCAAAAACCACTGTAGCTAACTTAAGGAAAAACAATGGAAAGATTTTAGACTGGCTCATGAAATTCAAAGATTCTTGAAAACTGGGCTTCAAGACTCCAGTGGGAACTTCACTACATGAGTTTCTTTCTCTCCACATTATGTCTCAGCTACTAAAACTCCTAGCCTGTCCATTTTACATTTTGAATTTCCAAAAGACAAAATCAGATTGGCCTAGCTTGGGTCAGTTATCCACCTTTGAGCCAATTATCTATGGTCATGGGACTGTAGAGAGACAGCAGCTGAAATAGCATGTTCATGGTTTATGGGGAGGGCTCTTCTCATAGAAACAGACACAGAGGCATCATAACAGGGACCCAGTATTTAGGATTTACATTTTTCCACAAAGAGGAAGGCAATAGCCCAGTTGTAGCCTATTGTCTCTTCTGAATCAAGGTCTTCATTTAAACTTAGTTTTACATTACAGTATTTTTTCTCCACAAAGGAAACTACTGTAATAGCAGTGACATTTATATCACAAGAACACCATTGAAATTAGAGTGGCAGCCATTTCCGAATGTATTAAATCTTGATGGAACTCATCTCTAAAGTGAAAACCTCCTCCCCAAAGGTTGATATTTAAATTTTATATATTTTTTAAGATATTTTATGTTATTTAAATGTGTAAGATTCTGATATAAATTTTTGACTAGGTCTTTATACTAATAACTATGTAGAGACATTGAATCTCATAGGCTGCAATTTAGGTATGTAAAAAATACTTTTCCAGAAAGTGGGCCAAGACAATTGACTAGAAGCAGCAGTGATCAGAAGCTCCTATCGAAAAGAACCATAATAGCTTGCGAATCCCGCACTGTCAACCAAGGTATACAGGTTCTCTCATCGGAACTGACTAGGCAGCTGGCATGATCTACAGAGAAGAAGGAAGAGCAGTGTGGTGCCCACCTGAGAGCCACACAGGGCAAGGGAGCCCCCACCCCACAGCAGAGGGAGGCAGTGAGTGAGCATGTTACCTAGCCAGGAAAACTGTGCTTTTTCCATGGAACTGTGCAACCAATGGACTGGAAGATCCCACTCACAAACCCATGCCAGTGGGGCCTAGGGTCCCAACCCCAGAGCTACATAGATTCTCAACAGCTTCTCAGCTAGAATCTGCTTAAGCCTGCCAAATTCCTGGTGGGAGAGGCAACCAGCACCACAGCTGTGGCTGCTTGCTGTGTAAGCCCTTAGAGCTCCTTGGGGGAGGAGCAGCAGCCAGCACTGGGACTCACAACTGCCTAAAACTTGCCAAGCTCCTGGTCAGGTGAAGGGTGGCATCCATCTAAATGGCTCCAGGCTATGCTTTTCCCCTGCTGGAGCCAGGGATGCTGGATGGCTTGGTCCCAAGAGGTGTCCCCCACAGCCCAACACACTGGCTGTGGCAGACTGCAGCCAGAGTGCCTCTTTAGGCCTGATCCTGAAGCTTCCCTGCAGGAACCCCAGCAACTCCAGCTGGAGGCTCAGGGACAGAACCCTGATCTCTCTGGGCTTCAGCCCCTAGTAGGAGAGTTGCTACAGTCTCTGAGGACAAGCAGACTTAGCCTTTCCTCCTGCTAATTCTGAGGAATCCGGGCAGCCCAGATGAGTGGGTTTCCCCCAGCAAAGCACACCCCCTCCAACAAGGGATAAAGTGCTTCATTAAATGAGTCCCGTTCCCCATGCCACCCAACTGGGTGAGACCCTCCAACAGGGGTTGTCAGACACCCTATACAGCAGTGATCCTATTGGCATTAGGTTGGTGTCCCTCGAGGTCAGAGGTCCCAGGAGAAGGAGCAGGCACCCATCTTTGCTGTTCTCCAAACTTTTTTGAGTGACATTTCCAGGCATGGGAGCAAATCAGATAAACAGGGCCTGAGGTAAACCCCCAGCAAACTGCAGCGGCCCTACAGAAGAGGGACTTGACCATTAAAAGAAAAACAAGCAGAAGGCAACAACAACAGCATCAACAACAACAACAAAATTCCCCCATAAAAACCCCATCCAAAGGTCAACCCCAAGACACACAATCAGCAGATTCTCCAATGTTGAAATGAGGAAAAAATGTTAAGGGCAGGCAGAGAGAAAAGCCAGGTCACCTACAAAGAGAAGCCCATCAGACTAACAGTGGACCTTTCAGCAGAAACCTTACAAGCCAGAGGAGATTGGGGGTCAATATCCAGCCCAGAATTTCATATTTAACCAAAAAAACAAGGAGAAATGAAATCCTTTTCAGACAAGCAAATGCTGAGGGATCTTGTCACCACCAGGCCTGACTTACAAGAGCTCCTGAAGAAAGCACTAAATGTTGAAAGGAAAAACAGGTATCAACCACTGCAAAAATACACCAAAATATAAAGACCAATGACACTACGAAGAAACTGCATCAACTAGTGTGCAAAGTAACCAGACAGCATCATGATGACAGGATCAAATTCACATATAACAATACTAACCTTAAATGTAAATGAGCTAAGTGCCCCAATTAAAAGAAACAGAATGGCAAATTGGATAAAGAGTCAAGACCCATCAGTGTGCTGTATTCAGGAGACCCATCTCATATGCAGAGACGTGCATAGGCTCAAAATAATAAGATGGAGGAAAATTTACCAAGCAAATGGAAAGCATTGTCTTGCAAACCTAGTCTCTGACAAAACAGACTTTAGACCAACAAAGATCAAACAGACAAAGAAGGGCATAACATAATAGTAAAGGGATCAATTCAACAAGAAGAGCTAACTATCTTAAATATATATGCACCTAATACAGAAGCACCCAGATTCATAAAGCAAGTTCTTAGAGACTTACAAAGAGACTTAGGCTCTCATACAATAATAGTGGAAGACTTTAACACTGCACTGTCAAACAGATCAATGAGACAGAAAACTAACAAGGATATTCAAGACTTGAATTCAGCTCTGGATCAAGTGGACCTAATAGACATCTACAGAACTCTCCAGCCCAAATTAACAGAATATACATTCTCCTCAGTGCCACGTGGCACTTATTCTAAAATTTACCACATAATTGGAAGTAAAACACTTTTCAGCAAATGAAAAAAAAAAAAAAAAAAAACTGAAATAGTAACAAACAATCTCTCAGACCACAGTGCAATCAAATTAGAATTCAGGATTAAGGAACTCAATCAGAACCACAAAATTAAAAGGATATTGAAAAACCTGCTCCTAAATGTCTCCTGATAAATAATTAAGGCAGAAATCAAGAAGCTCTTTGAAACCAATGAGAACAAAGAGACAACATACCAGAATCTCTGGGACACAGCTAAAACAGTGTTAAGTGGAAAATTTATAGCACTAAATGCCCACATCAGAAAGCTAGAAAGACCTCAAATTTACACCCTAACATCACAATTAAAAGAGCTAGAGAAGGAAGAGCAAATTAATCCAAAAGCTAGCAGAAGGCAGGAAATAACTGAGTTCAGAGCAAAATTGAAGGAGATAGAGACACAAACCCACTAAAAAATATCAACAAATCCAGGAGCTGGTTTTTTGAAAAACATTACCAAAATAGATAGACTTCTAGCTAGACCAATATAGAAGAAAAGAGAGAAGAATAGCCAGAAAAGAGAGAAGAATAGCCACAATAAAATATGATAAAAAGGCTATTACCAGTGACCCCACAGAAATACAAACTACCATCAGAGAATACTATAAACACCTCTATGCAAATAAACAAGAAAATCTAGAAGAAATGGATAAATTCCTATACACATACACCCTCCCAAGACTAAGTCAGGAAGAAGTCGAATCTCTGAATAGACCAATAACAAGTTCTGAAACTGAGGCAGTAATTAATAGCCTACCAACCAAAAAAAGCCCCGGACCAGATGGATTCACAGCTGAATTCTACCAGAGGTACAAAGAGGAAATGGAACCATTCTTTCTGTAACTATTCCAAACAATTGGAAAGGAGAGACTCCTCCCTAACTTATTTTATGAAGCCAGCATCAACTTGATACCAAAACCTGGCAGAGACAAAACAAAAAAAAAAGAAAACTTCAGGCCAATATCCCTGATGAACACTGATGTGAAAACAAATCCATGAGCACAGCAAAAAACTTATTCACCTCAATCAAGTCAGCTTTATCCCTGGTTTGCAAAGCTAGTTCAACATATACAAATCAATAAATGTAATCTATCGCATAAACAACCCAAGACAAAAACTGCGATTATCTCAATACATGCAGAAAAGACCTATGATAAAATTTAACATCCCTTCACATTAGAAACTTTCAATAAACTAGGTATTGATGAAACGTATCTCAAAATAATAAGAGTTTTTATGACAAACTTACAGCCAATACACCGAATGAGCAAAAGCTGAAAGCATTCCCTTTGAGAACCAGCACAAGACATGGATGCCCTCTAACGCCTATTGCCCCTCCTACTCAACATATTATTGGAAGTTCTGGCCAAGGTATCAGGCAAGAGAAAGAAATAAAAGTGTATTCAAATAGGAAGAGAGGAAGTCAAACTGTCTTTGTTTACAGATGATATGATTCTATATTTAGAAAACCCCATCATCTCAGCCCAAAATCTCCTTAAGCTGATAAGCAACTTCAGCAAAGTCTCAGGATACAAAATCAATGTGCAAAAATCACAAGCATTCCTTTACATCAACAACAGACAAGCAGAGAGCCAAATCCTGAATGAACTCCCATTCACAAGTGCTACAAAGAGAATAAAATACCTAGTAATACAGCTAACAAGAGATGTGAAGGACCTCTTCAAGGAGAACTACAAACCACTGCTCAAGGAAATGAGAGGACACAAACAAATGGAAAAACATTCCAGCCTTATAGATAGAAAGAATCAATATTGTAAAAATGGCTATACTGCCCAAAGTAATTTATAGATTCAACGCTATTCCCATTAAACTACCATTGACGTTCTTCACATAATTTTTTAAAACTACTTTAAATTTCATATGGAATCAAAGAAGACCCCATATACCCAAGACAATCCTAAGCAAAAAGAACAAAGCTGGAGGCATCACACTACCTGACTACAAACTATACTGCAAGGCTACAGTAACCAAAACAGCATGGTACTGGTACCAAAACAGACATATAGACCAATGGAACAAAACAGAGACCTCAAAAATAAAACCACACATCTACAACCATCTGATCTTCGACAAACCTGACAAAAACAAGCAACAGGGAAAGGATCTGCTATTCAATAAATTGTGCTGGGAAAACTGGCTAGCCATATGCAGAAAACTGAAACTGGACCCCTTTCTTAAACCTTACATAAAAATTGACTCAAGATGGATTAAGGACTTAAATGTAAAACCCAAAACCATAAAAACTCTAGAAGAAAACCTACAAAATACCATTCAAGGCGTAGGCATGGGCAAAGACTTCATGACGAAAATGCCAAAAGCAACTGCAACAAAAGCCAAGATAGACAAATCGTATCTAATTAAACTAAAGAGTTTCTGCACTGCAAAATAAACTACCATCAGAGTGAACAGGCAACATACAGAATGGGAGAAAATCTTTGCAAGCTGCCCATCTGATAAAGGTCTAACATCCAGAATTTACAAGGAACTTAAATAAATTTATAAGAAAAAAAAACCCATCAAAAAGTTGGCAAAGGATATGAACAGACACTTCTCAAAAAAAGACATTTATGCAACCAAGTATATGAAAAAGGGCTCAACATCACTGATCATTAGGAAATACAAATCAAAACGACCATGAGATACCATCTCACACCAGTCAGAATGGTGATTATTAAAAAGCCAAGAAACAATAGATGCTGGAGAGGCTGTGGAGAAATAGGAACACTTTTACATTGTTGACGGGAATGTAAATTAGTTTAACCCTTGTGGAAGGCAGTATGGCGATTCCTCAAGGATCTAGATCTAGAAGTACCATTTGACCCAGCAATCCCATTACTGGGTATATACCCAAAGGAATACAAAGGAATATAAATCATTCTGCTATAAAGACACATGAACCCATATGCATTGCTGTTTACAATAACAGTGTCATGGAACCAACTCAAATGCCCATTAATGATAGACTGGATAAAGAAAATGTGGTACATATACACCATGGAATACTATGCCGCCATAAAAAGGAATGAGACTATGTCTTTTGCAGGGTCATGGATGAAGCTGAAAGTTATCATCCTCAGCAAACTATCACAGGAACAGAAAACGAAACACTGCCTGTTCTCACTCATAAGTGGGAGTTGATCAGTGAGAACACATGGACACAGAGTGGGGAACACCACACAAGAGGTCCTGTTAGGGGGTTGGGGGCAAGAATAGGGAACTTAGAGGATGGATCAATAGGTGCAGCAAACCACCATGGCACATGTACACCTATGTAACAAACCTGCATGTTCTGCGCATATATCCCAGAACTTAAAATTTTTTAAATGTATATTTTTTCCATAACTAAATTTCTTTCTTGAGCCTTTATTCCATAAATGACATAAAATTAATGCTAGTGAAGTAGAATTTCCTCTGCCAATTCAGAACATTTTCCCCATCCCTTTTCCATTTCTCTGAGATTGCTTCTAACACGTAAATGGATCTCTAACATCTAGGCATGGCATCCAAGGGCATCTGACCAACCCCTGCCCCCATCTGTGCATGCTTGTATATCTTGCTGGTCCTTGCTCTCACTGGCCCCTAGCGTGGGACATCCATCTATGCCAACACTCACTAATGACGTCAGTCCCATCTGGTCTTCAGTTTAAACTCCTGAACTATTTCTCCATGTCACCCTTTTGCTAACCTTGGGGCTTCACATGCCCAACAGCCTTCTCTACCTGTTTCTGTGACCATCTTAAAAACAGGGCAATGTTTTGGATGTTATCAATGTCATATTGCCTAGATACTATGACCTGCAACATGATGTGGGAGAAATTGGAAACCTCACCCCTCTCCTAGATCCCATCCAGAAACAAGCAAAATTGCAATGCATTCCTGTGCAAAGAGTTCTTTATTTCCTCATAACACCTTCTAACCATGGCTCTTCTTTTCTATTCTTCCCCCAAACTGCAGAAATACTATCTAGTCTAGGAAAATGGGCTCCCTGGATCTGTCCAATATTCTTCTGTGCCTCTCATCTTTGGCATAGACTTCAGGGTTCTGACTTTTGACATCAACTCTCTTACAACTCAAAACCTTTTTCTCTTACACTACTATCCTTGCCATGAATGTCGACATTGTGTTTGAGAATTTGAAACAGAATATTGACTTTTTGTTAGTTAAGGCCTTTAACAAGTAGAGGCCTTAACTAATAAAAAGTCAAGAAATGGCTGGGTACAGTGGCTTACACCTGTAATCACAGCACTTTGCTAGTCTTTGCACTGCTATAATGAACATACCTTGAGAACTGCTGGTACATATTACCTTCCCTGCTGTCTGACAAGGGAGCACATGGCAGGAAGTCACAAGAAAAACCAAGGAATAAAGCACAGATTAACATTTCAGGCTATCATCTCTTTGCACTAAAGAAAAGTTTGTAATTATTCTTGACATTTTATTTTAAAATAAGTATGCCATTAAAACTACAAGACACTTGCCTTTAACTTACCATAAATGAGTGAAATGGAACATTTATTAATGATATATCAATGAACAGCAAACCTATCCTCTTTATTTGGAGGTTTTATTTTGACACATTTTGAGAGTCTTGATTAAAGGTGACGACATTAGTTAAAACATTTCTTAAACATATTTCCAGTGCAATTGAATATCTGAAAAGCATCTAAGGAACAATATCCAGCTCTATCCAATGAAAACCCAACACCTCAATTTGACTTGGACATTTAGCCCTGCCTATATGAACATAGATCAGAACTCAAAGACACCCTGGCATCAATCAGAATCTTGGCTCTTCCTGTTTAAGAAACAATTACAGTTTGTGCTCAGCACAGACAGCTGAAAATTCTGAGCTAAATTGGACCAGCCTCGCTCAGGCTGCCAGCACCCAGCATTTCAAAGCAGTTTAATCCAGTCTCTACACATCGTTTCTTTACCTGGTTTCCACAGCCAGGTGACCTAAGTCAATGCAGCACATTAGTCCTTCCTTATAGAAAAACCTGATGGGAAAGAATAACGTCCACAACTCATTTCTGCTTGTAGCACTGCCAAATATGGGGATTTGTTTCACTTTTATTTTGTTCTAAATGTCCACAAATGGTAGGGCCATTCCTGGTCCTTAGTCCTTAGGCTTCTCTTCACATTCAATCTATTAAGTGAGGTTTTTTTAAGAGACCTGACACAGGAGGCAGCACTGAAAGATGAATCAACCTCTCGTGAAATTCAGCTTGACTGTCAGAGCCCTTGAGCTGACCAAGAGCCATGATTAGAATCTTCATTCTTCTGGCTAGTGTCGAAAGCACTGACATCATATTCCATCCAGTGTTACAGGCCATGATTTACCACTGCCGGAAAAGGCATGTGCTCATCCTGTTATTTTCCTGAATAAGGCTACCATGAGCATCTTTGTATATTTTTTCTTCTGTTGAATTTTTTCCATGTGTTCAATTCCCACAAAGCAAATTACTCAAATGATTACAAATGATAATTATGACAATTGTATAAAAATAGAATTTAAGATAAAACAGTTAAGAAAAATAGAATGTAAGTTTGCCTGAATAACAATAACAGTGCATGTGGTCAAGGGACTGGAAGGAATATGCCAAAATGAACATTATACCAAAATAATGGGATTATGAATGATTTCCTTTTTCTTTAGAAAATTTATAAAATGATCTTAAGTTTTGCTGGAATTTTTTAAAAGACGACTGAAGTTTTCTAATTAGAGAAGCACATTAGTTTCTCATTGCAAAGGTGATCCTGATTTTGTAAAGAACATATGGAAAAAGAATGACTTTTCTTTAGCACATTATAGCCTTTTAATAACAAACCGTACTTGAATTGTTTGCTGGAGGTTTCAATATTTGAAAAGTATTGAAGGAACAATAACAATAAAAAAAGAAATGGTACCTTATTTTTATTGCACTACTCTTCCTCATAAATATGCACATTTGAGGGGTTGTAAAAACAGCTGATCTACTAATTAAACATAGATGAATAGTAATTTTTTCTAGTTTAGTCCATGTTTATTCAGGTTTAATTTAATTCACATTTTGTATATAATTTCCAGAGGAAAGACAAAAACAATAAGAAAGAAATAAAGTGGGGTTTAGTGGCTTTGCTTTGTGTGGACAAATGAATCAGACATTTCCTCTATTTGTAAAATCATCTTAGAAGACAGCTAATGGCCATTAATGCATGCTAGTTGCCTACTTTAAATCAAAATAGAACAGATCCCAATTCTTTTTTAAATTTATTATTATTATACTTTAAATTCTGAGATACATATGCAGAACATGCAGGTTTGTTACACAAGTATACACGTGCCATGGCGGTTTGCTGCACCCATCAACTTCTCATCTACGTTAGGTATTTTTCCTAATGCTGTCACTCCCCTAGCCCCCCACCCTCCAACAGGCCCTGGTGTGTGGTGGTTCCCTTCCTGTGTCCATGTGTTCTCATTGTTCAACTCCCTGACCCCAATATGTTTGTTTCCAACTATCATTATATGTCACTTTATCCCTACTTCAACAGTTAGGTAGATTCTAGCATTTAATCAAGAGCTTTTGTTTTACATCAAAAAAAACTTTCACATAGCAAAAGCAGATACCATAAAAAAGAAAAAAAAAATGTGCCTAATTCATTTCTCTCAGAAATCACAGCATAAAAATGCTGTGGACTGCTGTTGTAAATGACTAAAATTAATACACTCGTATTACAAGTAATTTTTTAATTCCCTTCCAGATTTTTTTTTTCCAAAGACATGGTCTCTGTCACCCAGATTGGAGTGCAGTGGCATGGTAAGTGCTCACTATAGCCCTGAACTCCTGGGTTTCCACCAAGAGTTCAACTTCCACGTTGGCCTCCCAAAGCCCCAGGATCACAGATGTGAGCACTGCACCAGGCCTCTTTCAGATTTTTTTAATATTTGGGCTTTTCTTCTGACTTCAGGCAATGATATAAGAAAATGGTGAGAGAGGAAGGAGGGGGAAAAGGAAGAAAAGTCAAGAAGGGCAGTAGGAACAAAGAAGAGAGTTGGCACCTACTGTTAGCAAATAGGTGTAAACAGTCCCAGACTTTTTCTATGCATTTTAACTGCATTCTACAGAGTTGAGAGAAGGTCTATTTCAGAATCTGGAACCTGATCAGGCAAGAGGTGTATCTCTCCATTGTCTTTTTAAGTTCAGGGGTACATGTGCAGAATGTGCAGCTTTATTATATAGGTAAACATGTCATGGGGGTTTGTTGTACAGATTATTTCGTCACCCATGTATTAAGCCTAGTATCCATCAATTATTTTTCCTGATCTTCTCCCTCCTCCTCCCCTCCACCCTCTCTTCAGCCCCTGTGTGCATTGTTATGCACTCTAAATGTTCATGTGTTCTCATAATTTAGCTCCCGCTTATAAATGAGAACATGCGGGATCTGGTTTTCTGTTCCCATGTTAAGTTTGCTAAGGATAATGGCCTCTAGCTCCATCCATCTCCCCGCAAAGGACATAATCCAGCTGCATAGTATTCCATGGTGTTTATGCTCCACAATTTGTTATCTAGTTTACCGGTGATGGGAATTTAGGTTGATTCCATGTCTTTGCTATTGTGAACAGTGCTGCAATGAACATATATGTGCATGTATTTTTATAACAGAACAATTTGGGGTATATACCCAGTAATGGATTGCTAAATCAAAGGGTTTTTCTGTCTCTAGGTCTTTGAGGAATTGTTGCACTGTTTTCTACATTAGTTGAACTAATTTACATTCCACCAACAGTGTAAAAGCATTCCTTTTTCTTCATAGCCTCACCAACATGTTGGTTTTTTTTTTAATAGTCAAAATAATGGCCATTCTGACTGGTGTGAGATGGTATCTCATTGTGGTTTTGTGTTTCTCTAATAATCAGTAATATTGACTTTTTTTTCATATGATTGTTGGCCACATGTATAACTGCTGGCTGCATGAGAAATGCCTGTTCATGTCCTTTGCCCACTTTTTAATGGGGTTGTTTTTTGCTTTTAAATTTGTTTAAGTTCCTTATAGATGCTGCATAGCCTTGTAAAGTTTTCTCCCATTCTGTAGGTTGTCCATTTACTCTGTTGATAGTTTATTTTGCTGTGCAGAAGCTCTTTAGTTTAATTAGATCCCATTTGTCCATTTTTGCTTCTGTTGCTTTTGACATCTTTGTCATGAAATCTTTGCTCATGCCTATGTCCTGAATGGTATTGCCTAGGTTAATTCTAGGTTTTTTTTTTTTTAATATAGTTTTGAGTTTTACAGTTATGTCTTTCATCCATCATGAGTTGATTTTTTTATATGGTGTAAGGTCGCAGTCTTGTTTCAATTTTCAGCATATTGTTAGGCAGTTATTGCAGCATCATTTAATAAGGAATCCTTTCCTGTTTTTGTCTGGTTTCTCAAAGATCAGATAGTTGTAGGTATTTAGTCTTATTTCTGAGTTCTCTATTCTGTTTCATTGGTCTATGTGACTTTTCATGTCCCAGTACCATGATGTTTTGGTTACTGTAGCCCTGAAGCATAGTTTGAAGTCAGGTAGCATGATGCCTCCAGCTTTGTGCTTTTTGCCTAGGATTGCTTGGGCTTTTCAGGCTCTTTATGGTTCCATATGAATTTTTTAAAGTTTTTCTATTCTGTGAAGAATGTCAATGGTAGTTTAATCGAAATAGCATTGAATCTATAAATTGCTTTGGGCAGTAAGGCCATTTTCACAATATTGATTCTTCCTATCCATGAGCATAGAATGTTTTCCCATTTATTTGTGTTATCTCTGATTGCTTTGAGCAGTGGTTTGTAGTTTGCCTTGTAGAGGTCCTTCAAACCCCTTAAACTGTATTTGCAGGTATTTTCCTTTTGTGGCAATGATGAATGGAGTTCATTCGTGATTTGGCTCTTGGCTTAACTGTTGTTGGTGTGTAGGAATGCTAGCAATTTTTGCACACTGATTTTGTATCCTGAGACCTTGCTTAAGTTGTTTATCAGTTTAAGAAGGTTTTGGGCTGACACTATGGGGTTTTCTAAATATAGGATCATGTCATCTGCAGGCAAGGATAGTCTGATTTCCTCTCTTCTATCTGAATACACTTTATTTCTTTCTCTTGCCTGGTTGCCCTGGCCAATAGCATGTTGAATAGGAGCGGTGAGAGGTCACCCTTGTCTTCCTTTAAGGATGCCAGTTTTCAAGGGGAAATGCTTCCAACTTTTGCTCATTCAGTATGATATCGGCTGTGGGTTTGTCATATAATGGCTATTATTTTGAGGTATGTTCCTTCAATAACTAGTTTATTAAGAATTTTTAACATGAAGGGATGTTGAATTTTATCCAAACCCTTTTCTGCATCTACTAGGATGATCATGCAGGTTTTGTCTTTAGTTCTGTCTATGTGATAAATCACATTTATTGTTTTGTGTATGTTGAACCCACCTTTCACCCAAGGGATGAAGCCTACTTGATTGTGGTGGATAAGCTTTTTGACATGTTGCTGGATTCGGTTTACCAGTATTTTCCTGAGGATACTTGCATTGATATTCATCAAAGATATTGGCCTGAAGTTTTTTGTTGTTGTTGTACCTCTGTGAGGTTTTGATATCAGGATGATGCTGACCTCATAGAATGAGTTAGGGAGGAGTCCCTCCTTTTCAATTTTTTGGAACAGTTTCAGTAGAAATGATACTGGGTCTTCCTTGGACATCTGGTAGAATTAAGTGTGACTCTATCTGGTCCTAGGCCTTTTTTGATTGGTAGGCTATTAATTACTGCCTCAATTTCAGAACTCATTATTGGTTTATTTAGGAATTATGTTTCTTCCTGGTTCAGTCTTCGGAGAGTGGATGTGCCCAGGAATTTATACATTTCTTCTAGAATTTTCTAGTTTATGTGCATAGAAGTGTTTCTAATATTCTCTGATGTTTGTCTGTATTTCTGTGGGGCCAGTAGTAATATTCCTGCTTATCATTTCTGACTGTATTTGAATCTTCTCTCTTTTCTTATTAGTCTAGCTAGCAGTCTATTTTATTAATGTTTTCAAAAAAACAGTTCCTGGATTCACTGATCTTCTGAATTTTTTTTGTGTCTCTATCTCTTGCAGTTCAGCTCTGATTTTGGTTACTTCTTGTCCTCTACTAGCTTTGGAGTTTGTTTGCCCATGGTTCTTTAGTTTTTTCCATTGTGATGCTGTTAACTTAAGAACTTTCTAGCTTTTTGATGCAGGCATTTAATGCTATAAATTTCCCTCTTAACACTGCCTTAGCTGTGTCCCAGAAATTCTGGTATGTTATATCTTTGTTCTCATTTGTTTCAAAGAACTTCTTGATTTCTGCCTTATTTTCATTATTTACCCAAGAGTCATTCAGGAACAGATTGTTCAGTTTCCATGTAGTTGTGTGGTTTTGAGTGAGTTTCTTAATCTTGAGTTCTAATTTGATTGCTCAGTGGTCTGAGAGACTGTGTTATGATTCATTTGCATTTGCTGAGGAGTGTTTTACTTCCAATTATGTGATCAGTTTTAGAGTACATGCTGTGCAGTGACAAGAAAAATATATATTCTGTTGTTTTGAGCTGAAGAGTTTTGTAGATGTCAGGTCCACTTGATCCAGAGCTGAGTTCAGTTACTGAATATCTTTGTGAATTTTTGGTTTCAATGATCTAATATTGTCAATGGGGTGTTAAAGTTTCTCACTATTACTGTGTGGGAGTCAAAGTCTCTTTGTAGGTCTCTAAGAACTTACAAGTCTGGGTGCTCCTGTATTGGGTGCATATATATTTAGGATAGTTAGCTCTTCTTGTTGAATTGATCCCTTTACCATTATGTAATGACCTTGTCTTTTTTGATCTTTGCTGGTTTAAAGTCTATTTTGTTAGAAGCTAGGATTGCAACCCCTGCTTTTTTGTGTTTTCCATTTGTTGGTAAATTTTCCTCCATCCCTTCATTTTGAGTCTATGGATGTTTTTGCATGAGTCTCTTGATTGGGGCATTTAGCTCATTTACATTTAAGGTTAGTGTGTGGATTTCTTCTTATAATCATGATGCTAGCTGCTTATTTTGCAAACTTGTTTATGTGATTCCTTTATACTGTCACAGGTCTGTTTGCCTCAGTGTGTTTTTATAATGGCTGGTAATGGTTTTTTCCTTTCCATATTTAGTGCTTCCTTCAGGAATCCTTGTAAAGTAGGTCTGGTGGTAACAAATTCTTTCAGCATATGCTTGTCTGTAAAGGATCTTATTTCTCTTTCATTTATGAAGCTTAGTTTGGCTGGATATGAAATTCTGGGTTGGATTGTCTTTTCTTTAAGAATATTGAATATTGGCCTCCCTGCTTTTCTGGCTTATAGAAAATCTGCTGAAAGGGTGGCTGTTAGTCTGATGGGCTTTCTTTGCAGGTGACCTGGTCTTTTTTTTTTTTTTTTTTAAATTGTATTTGAGCTCTGGGGTACATGTGCACGTCTTGCATCCTGCAGGCTTGTGGCATAGGCTCATACATGCCATGATGGCTTGCTGTCTCCATGCCCCCTCACCGTCACCTACATCAGGCATTTCTCCCAGTGTTATCCCTCCCCATCCTCTCCACCCCCTCATCCCCCGCCTCCACCCCCCAACCTATCCCTGTGAGTGTTGTTCCCTTCCCTGTGCCCAAGTGTTCTCATTGTTCATCATCCACCTATGAGTGAAAACATGTGGTGTGTTTGTTTTTCCTTTCTTGTGTCAGTCTGCTGAGAATGATGGTTTCTAGGTTCATCCATGTCTCTACAAAGGACACGAACTCATCGTTTTTTATGGCTGCATAGTATTCCATGGTGTATATGTCCCACATTTTTTTTTTTTTTTTGTCCAGCCTATTATCGATGGACATTTGGGTTGGTTCCAGGTCTTTGCTATCATAAACAGCATGGCAATGAACATACATGTGCATATGTCTTTATGACAGAAGGATTTATAATCCTTTGGGTATATACCAAGTAATGGGATTGCCGGGTCAAATGGAATTTCTATGTCTAGGTCCTTGAGGAATTGCCACACTGTCTTCCACAATGGTTGAACTAATTTACACTCCCACCAACAGTGTAAAAGTGTTCCTTTTTCTCCACATCCTCTCCAGCCTCTCTTGTCTCCAGATTTTTTAATGATTGCCATTCTAACTGGCGTGAGATGGTATCTCAATGTGGTTTTGATTTGCATTTCTCTAATGACCAATGATGATGAGCATTTTTTCATGTTTGTTTGGCCACATATTTGTCTTCTTTGGAAAAGTGTCTGTTCATATCCTTTGCCCACTTTTGAATGCGTTTTTTTTCTTGTAAATCTGCTTTAGTTCTTTGTAGAATCTGGATATTAGCCCTTTGTCTGATGGGTAGATTGCAAAAACTTTTTCCCATTCTGTTGGTTGCTAGTTCACTCTAATGGTTGTTTCTTTTGCTGTGCAGAAGCTCTTAAGTTTAATTAGGTCCCATTTGTCTATTTTGGCTTTTGTTGCCATTGCTTTTGGTGTTTTAGTCATGAAGTTGTTGCCTCTGCCTACATCCTGAATGGTTTTGCCTAGATTTTCTTCTAGGGTTTTTATGGTGTTAGTCCTTATGTTTAAATCTTTAATCCAACTAGAGTTAATTTTTGTATAAGGTGTAAGGAAGGGGTCTACTTTCAGCTTCCTGCATATGGCTAGCCAGTTTTCCCAACACCATTTATTAAACAAGGAATCCTTTCCCCATTGATTGTTTTTGTCTGGTCTGTCAAAGATCAGATTGTTGTAGATGTGTGGTGTTGCCTCTGAGGCCTCTGTGCTGTTCATTGGTCTATATCTCTTGTTTTGGTACCAGTATCATGCTGTTTCTCTCTGACTGCTCTTAACATGTTTTCTCTCATTTTGACATTGGAGAATCTGAAGATTATGTGTCCTGGGGATGATTTTCTCACTGAGTATCTTACTGGGGTTCTCTGCATTTTCTGAATTTGAATATTGAACGATCTAGCTAGGTTGGGAAAGTTCTCCTGGATGATACTCTGAAATATGAATTAGTTCCATTCTCTACATCTCTTTCAGGTACCCTAATCGGGCATAGATTCAGTCTCTTTACATAATCCTGTATTTTACTGAGGTTTTGTTCATTCCTTTGCATTTCTTTTTCTCTATTCTTGTCTGCCTGTCTTATTTCAGAAAGACAGTCTTCCAGTTCTGAGATTCTTTCCTCTACTTGGTGTCTTCTGCTATTAATAACTGTGATTGCATTGTGCAGTTCCTGTGTTTTTCAGCTTTATCAGGTTGGTTATGCACTTCTCTATACTGGCTATTTTGGCTGTTAGTTCCTGCACTGTTTTATCATTATTTTTAGCTTCCTTGCATGGGTTACAATGTGCTCCATTAGCTCAGTGATGTTTTTTATCCACACTCTTAAATCTACTTCTGTCATTTCATCCATCTCAGCCTCAGCCCAGTTCTGAACCCTTGTTGGAGAGATGTTGCTGTTATTTAAAGAGGGCATTCAGGATTTTTTAATTTTTAGCATTTTTGCACTGACTCGTTCTCATATTTGTGGGCTTATCTACCTTCAACCTTTGAGGATGCTGACCTCTGGATGAGTTTTTTGTTTTTGTTTTTTTAACAGTCTGGCCACTTTTCCATAGGGATGCTGTGGTTTGCTGGGGTTCCACTCCATACCCTAGCTGCCTCAGACTTTCTAGTACCTAGAGGGATTACCAGTGAAGGCTGTGATTCAGCAAAGATGGTAGCCTGTCCCTTCCTCTAGGAGCTCCATCACAGTGGGGCACAAACCTGTTGCCAGCCCGAACACACCTGTGGGAGGTGGCTGGAGTACCTGGCTGAGGCCCCACTCAGTGCAGAAGAATGGAGTGGAGTCTCTCTTAAAGAAGCAGTTTAGCCACATTTTGCTAGAGCACCTGTGCTGTGCTGGGGGATTCCTTCCACGCCCAGTCTGTTTGAACTGTCCAAAGCCAACAGACTAAAATGGCTGAGTCATCCAAACAGCAAAGACGGTGGCCTGCCCCTCTCCCAAGGAGCTCTGTTCTGTCTCAAGGTAGGTGCTACACTGTTGCCAGTGGCTGGCTGGAATTCCAAGCCAGTCAGTCTTATCTTGTGAAGCTCCATGGAAGTAGGCCCATAGACCAACACTGCTCAGCCCCCTGGGTTCAACCCCCTACCTAGGGGTATGTACAGACCTCCTGCCTTGCCTGAGTTGCACACACATTTGTCAGGAATCCCAGATTGCAAGTATGTAAGGCTCTCTCGCATCTCTGTACATGCCTGAGTAGCTATTGTGCTGAAACTCTAAGCAGCTCTGTGTGTCATACCCAAGGCCCTGGTGAAAGGGGTTCATGAGGGGATCTCCTGATCTGAGAGTTATAAAGATCCATAAGAAAAGCATGGGTTCCTGAGGTTGTACATCCACTCACTGTTTCCCTGGCCCAGGGATTGGGGTTCTCTTGGTTCCATGTCACTCCTGGGTGGGCCATCACTCTGTCTTGCTTCTCTCTGTTCTCCATGGGTTGAGCTGTTTCCCAGATAAGTCCCAATACGAGTACTTAGATGTTTCACTTAACGGTACTGTATTTACTCACCCCTTGTGTTTCTCTCTGTGAGAGTCACACATTGTAGCTGCTTCTAGTCAGCCATCTTGCCTCACTCCTGCCATATTTTCTTTAACTCTTCTCTGAAAACCCAACATCATGCATTTGGGAGCTGGACTACTGTAAAAGGGAGTGCTGATTTCACACGGCCATTCTGATTTGTTTTTCCAAGTGGAGATTTGAAAATGACACCTGCTTTCCCAGCCAGGAAGGTGACCAAAAAAAAAAAAAAGGAGGTAAGGGGAGGAGAGGAGAGGGGAAAGAAAGAGAAAAAAAGAAAATAGCACCTGCTTGCCTTGGCAAAGTTCTGTTGGTGGTCAATGCGGACAGCATGGAATGACCTTTGAGATAGTTGTTGAAATCATGGCTGCTGACATTTTCAATAAGCCCATCTCTAGAAGCGACTGGGAAGTAGGCAGTTCACAACTGGAACACAATCAAAGAATAAGAAGAATGAAGAAGTGACAGTCAAGCAGATATAAACCCGTTACTTAAACTACTTACTGCCACAGTAGTAAGTTGATTGAAAATAAATAAACCATGCATAAGGAGTCTGGTCAGTAACCCCTGTGGGAAGGTAAGACTTGCAACTCTTCTTTTTTCATGTTCATGGCTGGTGAAGGCCTAAGCAGATCTCCTGTAAATTCTAGGGAATGGGGGTTACTTACTGTAAGCACCTTTAAAAAATAAGGTGCAAGATTTTGCGCATCATTGTGAGCCACTTAGCCACTGAGAATATTACTTACTTCAGTCATGTTAAGAGCAATCCAAACTGTTTATCAGTACACAGTACTGAGTACATAGCACAGAGAACCCAAACTATGTATCTGGGTCCTGCTTCACCTCCAAATATCATACTGGCACCCAGGTAGGAAGAATTGGGGAAGAAAGAAGGGTGTGATGGCTAATTTTATGGGTCAACTTGACCAAGGTAAGGGATGCCCAGATAGCCAGTTAATTATTCAAGGTGTGGTCTGTGAGGGTGTTTCCATAAAAGATTAGCATTTCAATCAGCAGACTGAGTAAAGATGATCTGCCTTCACCTCTGTGGGTAGGCATCATCCAATCCATTGAGCCAAAATAGCACAAAAATATGGAAGAGGAGTCAATTATCTGCCTGCCCTTACACAATGGAGCTCCTAGTTTTGGGCCTTTGAACTCCAGACTGATATCATTTCCTCACCTCACTCCCACCTTCCAACTGGGACTGAGAGTTACGCCATAGACTTTTCCAGTTCTTAGGCCTTCTGACCAGTGAATTACACCTCCAGCTTTCCTGGTTCTCCAGTTTGCAGACTGCAAATGGTAGGACTTCTCAGTCACCAGAATTAGGTAAGACAATTCCAGTAATAAATAGCTAAACAGGCAGATAGATGGATCTATTGATCATACATACATACATACATACATACATACACATACAGATCCTATTGGCTCTGTTTCTCTGGAGAACCCTTATACAGAGGGGTTCTAAATGTCTGTAGGTTTGATCAGAGAACAGTGATTGCTACATCCTGAGATACACATTGGTCCTAAAATAAAGGGAATTCATTTTAAACCCAGAATTATTATTTAATTTTTTTTTATTTAGAGAGGGAGTATCACTCTATTGTCCAGGCTGAAGTGCAGTGGTCCTAAAAAAGGGAATTCATTTTAAACCCAGTTTGTCTTATTTAATTAATTTATTTAGAGAAGAAGTCTCACTATGTCACCCAGTCTGGAGTGCAGTGGTCCTAAACTAAGGGAATTCATTTTAAACCCAGCTTGTTTTATATATTTATTTGTTTGTTTATTTAAAGAGGGAGTCTCGCCCTGTTGCCCAGGCTGGAGTACAGTGGTGTGATTCTGGCTCACTGCAAACTCTGCCTCCCAGGTTTAAGCGATTCTCCTGCCTCAGCCTCCCAAGTGGCTGGGATTACAGACAGCCACTACCACACCCAGCTAATTTTTGTCTTTTTCATAGAGACAGGGTTTCACATGTTGGCCAGGTTGGTCTTGAACTTCTGACCTCATGTGATCCACCCGCCTCGGCCTCCCAAAGTGCTGGGATTACAGGCATGAGCCAGTGCGCCTGGCCTAAACCCAGCATCATTTTAAGTCTTCTCTCATCCTACACAGGCTGGACTTTGTCAACCCTGACCTTTTCCTCTAAATGACCTGGTTTCAGAGAACTTCTCACCAAATGGAGTTGTAAGAAGTTCATAAAGGAGGACATTTACATGCTGCATATATCAGATCCTGGAACAGTTCAGCTTCCAAAAGCCTTGAAACCACAAGTCATTGTTCATCTGAGACTAAAGGACCAAGAAAATAAACCTTGGTTTCTCAATAAACTATGCTTGCAATAAAGAAACAGTGCTTTCCCCTGAGAGCTGTATGCTATAATTACAAAGCAAGAAGTACATTTTTTCAGACATTATACCTGGGATCCTCTCAACTTCATAACCAGAAGTTATGCTGACATCATAGAGCACAGGATCACCCTAGTAGAAATCTACTTGGAAAACTTCTGTAAGAGAGTGTAATAAATTAACAGTGGTTCCTTCTGGAGAGGGAGATGAAGTTCGGAGATATGTGAAAAAGATGCTCACAATTATTCTACATACTTCTTTGTACAGTGCATCTGGAGAAGAGGAAGTCTGTACCACGGTGGACATCTGCAGTGGTAAAGTGAGTGGCTCACAATGATGTGGAAAATCTTGAATTTGATCTTTTAAAGGTGTTTACTATGTGCTAGGTTCATTGGAGGCTATGACTCTACATTTCACATGGATCCTGCCCTCAAGCAGAGTGGTGAGGCATGAATGCAAACTACTGTGATACACGGTAGAAGGTGGTTTAATAAAGAGCCTCAGAAGTGTTATGAGAATTGGAAAAATAATTCCTTCTTTCTGAGGAGAATCAGGGAAGGCAGAGAAAGCATGCAAAAGATGGAAAAATGTGAAAATGTATTAAATGCTTAGACAAACTGCACACTTTTATTTATTCTTTAAGATCTAGTTCCAATGTCACCTCTGGAACAAAGAGTGTCCTTTGTCTCCTGGAGTTCAATTGCTCTGACCCATCAAGATTTTAGTTTCTACCTCAATATTAGCCAATTTTCCTGTTTATAAATCTTCCTCTATTAGACTCTTAAAGGCCAGAAGGCATTTTACATATAACAGTACATACACATACCCTCACACTGGCATCCATCCTATCCAGCCATTCATTAAAAGTACTGAGCTTTGTGCATAGGTTGGGGGGGCAGTGCGGTGACATGCAAAATTGAGTAAGATATAATATCTACCATTGAGGATAGTAACCTAAAAATTAATACTCCCAGCACAGTCTCATAAGTGCCTTGACAGAATTCACACATAGAACTATAAAAACCAAGATGATCAAAATTAAAGACGATGAAAGGAAAATGTTTCCTAAAAGAGATAGCAATTAAGGTTTTATTTATTTATTTTTTTTTTGAAGTGAAAAGAGGAATAGGGTATAAGACAGATTCTTTTTGGTGGTAACAGCATCATCCCTTCAAGAACTATTAACAGGCACTCGAAAATATTAAAATGATCCAAAGTATAATCAGGGTAGAGTCTGGGGAACTTGATTCCCATCTAATTATTTTCTTTTGACATAATAGCCATTATTGAAAATAAACCCAATGTTGACCTATAAAAGAAAGCTGGTGAAGCGGCTTATCCTCGACACTGAAACAACATGCCCACAAACTTATTTCCTGATCACTCCCAACAAATATTTCAGTGCAGTGACTCTTTGAGCAAAATAAATGTGTCACTAAAGTAGTATCATCTAAATCAATTCAGAGTGAAAATCTAAGGGACTGACTGGCCTCTGGGCTCCTTACCCCTCTGCCTGGAGAGATTTGCGCAAACTTCCACTCTTCCTACCAGCTAGAATGCTTTACTGCTTGGTAAGCAGGCAATTGCCTTCCCTTCTTGACATAATTGCATCCCTTAACATCAAATGTCATCTAGGTAACTTTTGCTTTATACTTGCAGGAGAGAAGATATAAGAAGCAAATACAAAGTTAACTAGGGAGTAATAAAGTGGTTGTTTGCAAGCATGAAGAGATAGAAAACCTCTCTACGATTCTGTGAACTGGAAGTATTACTTTGGTTTGCTGTAACCTCAGCTTTTAAGGGTTAATACCCCTATCTTCTCTATTTAGTTGCTGAATTTTTTTTTAATAATAGTTTCTATTAAAATAAGAATAATTTTTTAGAAGCAAGTAACTCAAACTCTCAAAACAAAAACAAAAATAATGAAATATAGGCTCAAAAGCATTAAAAAAGTAAATGAAGAAAATATTCTGAACTTAAATGAACTTTAAAAACATGTTTTTAAAAGTGTGAAATGAGTTTTCTATTTTGCTTAATTACTTGCAGGAAATTTTTGCATGTTAGCATTACGTCCCAAATAAGAATCCACACCCATAAGCAGGTCTGACCTAGGTGAGCAATGATACTTTACAAAGTAGAAATGAACATAAAATATTTTCAAAAAGTTAATATTTATGTTTATTAAAATTAAGCCACAATCTATCTCCTGACATACAAATAGCTAGAAGTTAAAATATGTTGCAACTCCAACCTAATTTCACAAGTGTTGTTTTCATCTCCAGTCTTGAAAGGTTTGTCACACAAACAGTTTAGTTAAGGGCAAAATGGTGATAATATGTGTATCTTAAACTGACTTTGAAAAGGATTCATCACAGGTTGACACTTCCACATCTATACAACTTTATTAACAAGTAAAATACATGCCAGCATGTTTTATATATAGGCTAGGACATTCCTATGATAATGGATGGCACATTATCATCTAACAGTTGACCTTTATCAAATATGCTAATATTTCATATAACTATTTGAAGAATTAAATAACTAACAATAAATGTTAACATAACATTTAACAGCAGTTAAAAATATAAAAGCCATTCAGTTTAGTATTTACCATAAGCTGGAATCATTCAAATACAACTATTAAAAAAAAAATACTATTCCTCTTCTACAGGCCAAATGGTCGATTAGAAAACACTGTGGTGATAATACTGGCTCCTGCCCTTACCCCAGTTCCATCCGTCAAAGGACAGTGGAGCTAAAGTAGTCACTTCTTGGTACAGTCTACAATTATACACAGGGTGATCATATAACTTATCCTCCAAATTAGAATACTTTTGAGAGTGAGACAGTGTATTAAGCTGAGAGAACAGGAATAACGAGGACTGTTTCGAGCAAACTAAGGATATATGTTACCTTTGTTAAGTACAGTATCACATTCACTATTATTACTTTTTGCACTTCTTGAAATAGTACATAGTAGATGAAAACAATTATATTAAATGAAGAGACTCCAAATTTTTCTCCAGTTGGATATTTTGAGCTCCACTTTTCCTGTTAGGAGAGATTTTACTGAAAATATTAGTAATTACTGTTTTAACAGGTAAAATCTGTTAACAACTTCAAAGGCATGTCTAAAATGAAATATATCTTATAGGCTCAAAATAATAGGCTAAAGATTAGTATTTTTTCTATTAAGCAGAGATTTTCATTTTAACTGAATGTAATGGGATCTGTATTTTAATCTAAATTTCTAAAATCTATCCCACATACACTATATAGAAAAGTGTATTTCTGCTTTAAAATTCAGTTTATTGCATAAATACATAAAAATGGATTATCCTAGACAAGACTAGCTTATTCATTTACAATAGAAATAATTTGAAAAGTTTTTGCATTAACTTCCAAGCCCCAGTTCACACTCAAAAATGTTTCGATCCCCTAACAAGATTTTTGAGTTTTCAATCTTTAAGGCAGAGTGCAAAGATGATCAATTGTCCCCAAAACACAACAGCAGCTGTTCAAGCTCAGAGGAAATGAAGTATGCAGGAATTGATATGTCTGAACGAGAACATTAAGTTTTGGAAAATGACATTCTGATTCCCCTGCTTACATGATGAGATTTAAGGCTACCTTTGAATTATGCCAATTACAGAGAATTAAGATCAATATGTACACTTGAATCTTATAGATTTGGGGGGGAAAAGTCAAAACAAAAAGCGAAGTTTTGATGTTGGATCAAAAGTAACATATCCATATTCAGAAAACAAGCATTTATACCATAAAAGCTAAAATGAAATTTTAGTAAGTCGATGTTTGATAGCTAACCTTCTTAGTAATTTTAAATTACCATGTAGCAAAGGTTAATTTCATTTAAAAATTATTGAAAGAATAAAGTACAGGTCTGTAAGAAACTAATATGCAAGAGATCCACCATGAGTTTGAATAAGTTATTAGTACAGTTTAATTTTATTAATTTCCAAATTAGGCAACTAAACTAAATATTTTTCTTTACCCCATGCTATTGTTTTACTTCAAGGGGTGTAACACTTAATCAACAATAAAATTCTATGCAGGAAAGTAAACTGAATGAGACAAAACAAAAAATAGACTGTATTAGCAAAACAAAACTATGTTTTATTTATCAAAGACAATGAAAAAATTAGAAAATACAGAGAAATACAAAAGAGGTTATAAAGCATAATAAATTTTATTTTTTGGAAATGGAAAAATGTCCCTTAATAGTTAGATGTACCTTTTAGTAGTAATGTCTAATAATAAATAAAAGTCAATTTTATACGTTCCATATAGCTGTATTAAATAATTTTTAAGTTTAAAAGATAATATACCATCATTTTAAATGTTGGTATTCAAAATTAAAGATATAATCAAAAGGAAAAACAGATGAGACATAAAATAATTTGCAAGATGGGAAATATAGTAGCTTATGAATGTAAATTAAATTCCAGTTGTAATAATGGTTCTGCACTCTCACGACACACACAGAACCCACACCCTTATATGCCACAAACACATTTCCATAATGTGAAAATAAGTGTTTTGCATATCTCATTTCAGGATATGTTTTTTACAAGTTAATCCTAAAGTCATAAAGCAAGAAGCGATTAATAGCACAAGATTTTAAAGGCTAAGCTTTAAAAATTAAACTCTAAAAAAAATATTACAATGATACTGAAAGATATTTTATTGGCTTTTTAAAAGACAAACACAAATGAGAATTACCTTATTTAGAAAATTAACTTTCAAAATTATCTTAAATGAAATAAATATAATTTCTAATACAATCTCTTCCTGCAAGAATCTCTAAGATGGGCAATCCTAAAAACCCAGCTTCTCATTTGAAAATCCCTAAAACTAGTGTGTCCCTTAAAAAATTTTTTCTTTTTCTTTTAAAGGACATTCGGTACACTCACATTTTCTTAAAATTTGTCCGAAAACAAATTCTATCTTTAACACTCAGGTTGCTAAATGTGTGTGTCTGTCTGTGTGTGTGTGTGTGTGTGTGTGTGTGTGTGTGTGTGTGTGTATGCATGTATACATATACATATATATATTTAGTTCACTTAATTTAAAATTAATGAAAGATATCTGGACACAATTTCTAAGATAACATTGCAGAAAGTAAGTTATGCATGGTTATTTACAGGAAGAGTTTTCCTAAATAATAATGTAAATGTCATGTTCAAAAATCTGACAAATCCTTTCTAATAATCAGTACTGCAGATTTCAATAAATTTTATATAACAAAAGATGTTTCATGTGTAGAATTACCAGATGAATCTAAGAGCCAGAAACTAAATCATTTGACATGGTTAATAATCTCATTTTTATTATACTAAATGTCAGGTCAAAAGTCAATGGCATTTACATGCTGGAAGACTGTTTATCACTCACCTCTTTCAATTATATCAAACACTGATTAACCAAATGTGACTGGACTTAAGTGCTACAACTTCATGATTTCTTTCAAATATATGCAAATCTCTTAAATGGGCACATATGCATATGTGCAAAACAAATGAAACATAGATACTTAAAGAATGAACAGAAGTGGCCTATAAACATAAACCACCCTGCCATTCAAAGCTCTGTCTTTTCTTCACTAATTTGTCTTCTGCTATAAGTAGTCTTCTATCCTATTAAAGTTGTAGGTTTACCGATGATCTGGAAATTTCACATTGGTATAAGAAAGGAATGTCGGGTTGACGCAGTCTGGAGACAAAGAAAGAATCAGTCTTAAAATGTATTAAGCTGTGTTTATCTAAGTCATAGTATAATAAGACACATTTTATAGAAGAATTATATCAAGTATATAATATTCTTTTGATAAAGATAACAAAGTCTATATGTCAGAATATACTCTAAAGTGTAAAACTTCTCCAGCAGACCTACATCTGGAAAATACTTACACTGTATTTTATTTGTATGCTTCAAAACGCATACAAGATAATCACACAAATTAGTAAAATAGCAAAATTATTTTGCCTTTTATCTTATCATTAATATTGACAAATTCTTAGTGCCACTGTTTGCAAAGGTATTTTGCTTGTTAAAATAAAAAAGCGACATCTTTGGGAGTGGTTGGTGGAGTCTTTAATGGAACACTTAAAATGATACTTTAACATGATCTAGAAATACAAGTGTATTCATTGTACTCTAGAAGAAATAAGTAAATTATATAAGATTATGTATAACATATAAATAACATGTAAGCAACCAAATCACAAAGGATACAATTTATTTATTAGAAAAGATATTTTGTTTTAGTGTACTTGAAACACTTTGTTCCTTGTAGTCCTACATTCAGAAGTTAAGTACTAGTAGACATTTTGGTTATGGAATTCAAATGCTTTAAAACTTTACATTATTTAAGACATAACGGATATGGTACTTGCTTTAGAAAACAGAATACAGTATGAGATTACTTTATGTGAAGATACTCCCACTGCACAATAAATAAATACTATTACTGTATACACAGCCTCCAGAAACTCACTGGAAAACTAGTAAGACAACCTCTATTCATTTCTTCGTATTTCCACTTACTCAAGTTGTAGCCTTTATTGTTGATAAAAACTAACACACATTTAAAAAACAGTAACAGAACTATTTTCTTCACAAGACTTTTATTCCTTGATCCAGATTATTAAAAGGACTGCAAGACAAATTATTTTTCAATCACAGATTTTTTTCTCCACCAGATTATCTAAGTAATTTCACATTGTTTTATACAAAAATGCCCATTCCTTCAGTGTAAGTACTATGTCATATTTTGTTTTGTTTTCAAGCCTTCAAATTTTGTGCTGGTAATTACTTCACATACATTCTATGGTTAATCTTTATAGAGAAGTTTTAAAATTCTGATTTAAAATTTCAGTTCACTCATTATGTATTTTAAAAATTAAAATGTATGACATTCAATTTTAAAAATCTGAAAGTCATCTAAAAAGGTTTACAACTTATTAAATTTCAATAAGCTGTTAGCAGTATTAAGAAATATTAAATATTCTAACAGTAAAAATCATGAATACACATTAGGCATTTAATATGTATCTGGTAAATCTGAATACATAAAGGGAATAGACAGAGTTCATAGATTAATATTTCTTACCTCTATAATAAGAAGAAATACCTTGTTCTATGAGCAGCTGCCATACTTTCAGACATGTTTCTGACTTTTAGATAATTAACAAATCCTCTGAAGAAAAGGAGCAGGCCTGAAAAGGTTGAAATAATACATATATACTATGTTCTTATACAGAAAGGGGCAAGATAAATTTAAAATAGACAATTATAAACAAGATCCTCTTGGCTTAAGGAATTTTATTTGCAGACTTCCATTCATTCTGTAATATATTTTACAATATAAGGATAAACTCTGTCACAAGGAAATATAATCTTTCAATCTGTTAAGCCTAGATGTACTAAAATTAAAGCAAATCTAGCTATAAAAATCCAGAATTACATATAAACATACATTTATAAGTGATTTTCTTAAGTAGTAAAGTTACCTGATGCACTTAAACTGATTCAACTCATAAAAACCCCATGTTACAATGTAACAATCTTTTCAATTGATGTAACTTAGTTCACTTAGTGAACTAAGACATATTTACTTATATAAAGTAAATGAAAAGAAAAAAATATACATGTGGTTGCTAATAACTGTGGAGAAAAAAACAAGCCTGTACAGCGATATCAAGTGCCTATCATCTGTGAAATCTGTATTTGAAGATATGTGCATTTTGTACATATTTAAATTATAAGTTCTTATTTTGAGGTAATAATAAAAAAATATAATAAAAATTAAGATGAGTTAGAAAAGACGACTTGGAAGAGTCACTCTAGTGATTTACACTATTTGGGATACATCTTATATCTATTTCAGTTTTCTCCTTTGTAAAATAATAACCACAGATATATTTAATGATTTAAAAAGCAATACCTGTGAAATTCTCTAAAGTTTCAAATGAAAAATTAAGATAAGTATAAAACATTACCATTATTAGTATAAGCCTTAGAAATACTTAAGCATATGATTCTTAGGGAAACATTTATTAACTCCAGTAAATTTTTAACAAGGAAATTGGAGTGGGGGGGTCCAAAAACAAAAACAGAAGAATCTATTGTATGTGTATGACTTTCCTCACCAGGAAGAAAAGGAGTTTGTGAATTTAAAAGATGAAATCCCAAACTAAATTTGTACCCCAGCTAATCACTAAAAAAAGAAGGACGTGTGCAGTAAATTGGAGAGGAAAGATAGAAGAGAGATACAAATGATGACTTAACTGGTATAAATTTCAGCTAAATCCAATCTCATCTGCTTCCCATATCCTAACTCCCTCTGTTTAGGACTCCCTCTAAATTCCACCCTCATGCTTTTCCAGATGCTGTTCAAAGACAATAATACTGTTATCCAAATGTAAAAATATTATTGAAAAATATAAACCAACTTATTTGTGGAATCCCTTTGTCTCTAAAGCTGCTGCTTCTAACACACATTTTATTTTTCAGGCATTTTCTAAAAGAAGCCAGCCAGTTCATATCTAAAGACCAATCGCTCAGTGGCTACTGTTTCTCAGCATTCTACAAAGTGCTCAACATTCTTTTCAGCATATGTGAGAGCAACGTTTTTATCACTGATTACATTTTCACATTCCCTGAAATAAACAAACACTAGATTATGGCTCTGAAGTGAAACTGACATTGTCCTCTGTATTCTACTCTGCCATAATTACCTAAGATTCCTCCAATCTCTAAATAACACACACACACACACACACACACACACACACAAATGTACTCATTTAATATGTTTAAATGCTTAAGAGATTTTATAAACCTTTTCACTTTTAGCTAAGAAACTCAATAAAGAACATAGCATTCCAGCAGTCAGAACACAACAACATAAAACTAGCTTCACCTCCAGAGGCATCTCAGCAAAGTCACAATGCTAAAATTATTTCACTATAGTTATTAAAGAATTAAGTGACCTTATCTGACTAATAAAGAAAATTGTTTCCCAAAAGAAAGATCCAACAGTATGACTAAATAAAAACTCAAGAGAGAAGACTGCCACCTACTGAAATGCTGTTTTTTTCTGATGCAATTCTGAGTGAAACAAGGGCTTTTAATCTTAGCTAGAAACAAAATGTATTTCTTATGTCACAAATATATCTGAAATGTGAATTAAAGGTATAATGTCATTTAAAGATTAACTTAATTACCTTACATTGAAGGTAAAAAACAAAAGGGAACGAAAATTGAAAATCCATAAAATTCCATCAATATTAATAAAAAGACATGCCTTATAGGAAGACAACTCAACAGAAGTACTGTGATCACTAGGCATGAAGTTTTTCCTTATGCCTGACTGATTAATGATTAATTCAAGGCACATTTCAAATGCATAAAGAATGTTTTCATGATCCAAAAATAAGAGAATGGATAGAACCACCAAGCAACCCAACTCTCAAATTCTCTAAGGTCATTAAAAGAAGTTGTTTGTGTATATTTTCTAAGACAAATGCTAAAGACAATTTTTTTATCACACTGTTATTTAAAAATTTTGTAACATTCTATTATCATCCCGCCACTGACTCTTTACACTGATAGCCTCTGGCTTTTAAATCTAAGAAATCTATGGTGCTATGTAGAATAGAATTGTTTAAAAATGTGAGATGCAAGTGTTTGAATGTGAGAATTTTACTGTAGAAAAATAATTTCCACATAAATTACAACATAGTTTATTCACATCTTACAGTTTTTGGAAATATCAAAGTTAAACTAAATGTATTAAGAATAAACTTACCAAGTACAAGAAATATCCACCAAAGCCAATACTGTCCATTGAAATATCCAGTAAAATAATCAGAAAACTATGGAGTGAACATAAATATATTAACCAAATTTGTATAGCTGAATTTGAAAATCATACATTATCCTCAGTTTCAGAATGATTTACTTCAAATAATCTTTAACACTTAAAAACAGCACAAAGGAAAAATTAAAATACTTAATGACATACATATATATGAATTATCTGAGAAAAAAATCATCTCATGCAATAGTAAAAAAACTTACACAAAATACTTTAGAAACAAAAAAGTTTCAAACTGCCCACAAGAAATAAAAGTAAATGCTGTATGTCTGAATCATACATTTTCTCATTAAAAAGTTCACATCAGTCCTTTCTTCATAATCTCTCAAAACCACAACTACCATCCCAAACACACTACAGCAATGCACTGCTTCAGATATGAACACCAAAAGCCACATTAGTTTAATCTTATCAGATGGGGATGTTCTACTGACCTCCAAAAAGAAGAGCTTTTGACCTTCTGCACACCCCCTACTGTTAATCACTGCCAAAAATTCTAGGTGCATAAAGACCCCAACTTATTAGAGTCTTAATTTTCAAACTAGATGCTCTAGTATTCAGTTCCCAACAGTGAACTGAGAACAGTTAAACGAACCTTAAAGTGGCATTTCAACAGTTCCTCTTAGTGACCATGGTGGACAGTTTTACATTCTCTGTGGTGTAGGAATATGAACAGGTAGATGGAAGGCAGTGTTTGATGATACTGGGCACAGGTATCTTTTCCTTGATTAGACTCTAGACCTCACACCTCATTAATTTTAAAAGGGTTTTTTTTTTTTTTTTGAAATCAATCTAATTTTCTTCAGTTACTTCAGATAACTTTGGCACCTAAAACAGTACCTCAAATGATTACTTTTTAAAAAGTGTTTAATATAACCTACTCTAAAACTACTAAACATTAGCTTGTGTTTACCCACCCTGTTTCCACTGGCCTGCAAACTGAATCTGATGTAACTAAAAATGATTTAGTTAAATGCAGACTTGTTCTCAAATCTGATATTAATTAAAAGTGTCTGCACCTTTATATGTAAAGATTTCCAATTACATGTTGGTAATTTTCATATAAGCTTAAAAATGCTAGACTTTGGCAATAATAAAAAAAGCTTACAAATTGTAAATAATGTTATCATTTAGGAAGCATATTAAATAAAGATTACCTAAGTCTGTATAGCCTTTTAAGTATTTTCCCAGGAAGTATTTTCAATTAATAAATAAACCATTTATTAACTTATAGTAATTTCAGAGATTTAAAATTTCAAAGTACTACTAAACACACAAATCCCACATATACCTACATCTTTAAAATATGTACAATGAAGGAGGGACTTGAAATTGAAAAGACACAGCTTATACAAGACTGTACTATACTATTTTTTATTCAGGTGATTAGCAATTAGAAATAAAACATTTTCATACAGGTCTTAAAGGCTATAAGAACAAAAAAAGAATAAAGAACCAAAGCAATACATTTTAAATTTCCGTGTGTTACCCAGTAACAGGCAACCTGAAAATCAAGAAGAGAGTCATTCATCACCAAAAATATTTACCATAAAGCTATTGCTTATTTACTCCCAAGTGAAAAATATAATTACCTTCACCCTGATGTCAAAGAGAAGGATTCGCTATGTAGAAAGGATAAAGAAATGCTTTTGGACTCATTACTATGTTAACAAAAATGTTTTAAAATACTAAAATCATAAGCCTAAGCTAATTTTTTTTTTAAATAAGTAAACCAATCATGTTGATTGGCCAATCACAGTCTATCGAAATCCAATTTTGGAAAATAAATTAACCAACATTAAGAATTCATCTGATTTTACTGTAATAATATAACACCAGCATTTCATTGTTTACATCCTATCTACTTTCAAAATGTATTTGATTTGTTTTTAATGAAACATGTATGTATTTCTAACCAAACAATAAAAACCTTAGAAATAGTATCAAAAGCCTAGGCTAAAGATATTTACACAAAATCCAAGGTTCGTGCCAGCTCAGAAACAAAATGGAGAGCAGCAGTATGATTTATAAATTACTTATTATCTAATGAAAGAAAACATCAGGTTTTTAGGAGAAAACTTTTCTCTCAGCACTAAACTCTAAGAGGAATGTATTACTTGGAGCATTATAATAAAAGTCAAAATACAGTGTAACCAAGGTAGTTCAGAAGTAGGAAAACAGGCAATGAATTGAGACCAACGTAGATTCTAATTCACATTAATTCACATTAAAAACTGTGGGATATTGAGCAAATTTTTAGACTCTTTTTATTCTTAGTTTCATCACCAATAAAATGTCTAGATCATGGCCAGCATCAGATATAAAGTATGAAAATTTGTTGTTTGTAACAAATTATGCCTGGCACACACGAAGGATTAAATGAATGGCAGTTATTGTTATTTTATACAAAAGATTTTTTAAAATCCTTGTAACACTTCTTGATACACACTAAAGGCCTGACATGAACTCTAACTCAGTAAAAGTATTTTAAGGGAAACTAAACAGTCCTAGTGATGAAACTTGATGCCAGCATACACCTTACAAACTAAGAAACTCCAGTCTTTGAATTTAAGTTCCCTGTCTTACCACATCAACTAGAGTTGATAGCTAGATAGTCTAATCCCTTCTCAACCTGAGGTTCCTATGAGCAAATTAAGCTGTAATACCCTAAGGGCATAAGTAATATAGGATGCATTAACTTCTTTCTTATATATCTAGAATGATACTAGCAATTTACTAACTTTGGGAGAACTGAGAAAATAGTCCTCATATCATTTTCTGTGTTCTGTGATTTAGATGAGAAATCCTATTTGAATAATAGTGCCTAATTCTATTAGTATCATAACCAACATTGGACTTATCTAGATCCAACTCTTGAGGTTTTTTTAACACTAATTTCTGCAATGGAAGGGACTGTGTCCTTATCTTTTATGTTCCATAACACCTAATAGATTTATACTTGTGTTAGGAACCCACAGTACATTTTTTGCAATAAAATTAAAACAACAAATTGCCAGGGGATAGTTCTTAAGATAGGTCAAATTTTAATTATCTTAGAAGAAATCAGTCCATAGGTCCCAACCAAGAATTAATTGATTAATAACAAAACCTATGGCTCCGCTAGGATTACTGAAACCCTGGGAAGCTATAAAATAAGTTTTAAACTAATGAAGAAATACATTACATCTATAAGCATTAATATTTTCATAATAGATACTTTTAAATCAACTTAATAATATAAATATATTATCAAAGTGTCTGAACATTTAAGAGAAACTAATATATTTGATCTAAGATTCTACTAAAAATTTTAGGAGGATTTAGCTCATTCAATTAGAAATGAATGTTTAAATGTAGAATGTATGTATTTTAAGTTATTAATTGTATAACAGCATTTAAAATGTGTAGGTAACTTTTCAGAAGACTTATTAAAACAATAAATAAGGCCACTCTTGATCATTCTTCTAGAGCTTATTGCAAAAAAAAAAAAAAAAAAAAAAAAACTAGGAAGAAACATTTATAAAAAGAAGTCAAAAGAGGCCTTCAAAAGGCAAAGGTAAAGAGCTGGGGGATGATCATGCTAACAACACTAATGTCTATGCAATTTTCACAGAAAACTATTTTGGGACTAGAGAAGTTGTTAAGATGGGGAAAAGAAAAGGAGTTACCATTGTCTCCCTATACACTATCTTGTAAATTATAAGAAGGCAGAGGGTAACTTCAAGGAACAACAGGAAAATAAGAAAGCATAAGGGAAAAAAGAGTTCTAATAACCACTTCATAGGCCTTTACTTTTGAGTAACTACTTCATAGGCCTTTACTTTTGAGCTCTCAATGTTTTCAAAAGAAAAGAGTGAGAAGATATTTAAGGTTCATGATAATGTGACTAAACAAAAAATTTTTATGTTTTAACTGATTTGAGGCATACCTGCACTATATTACAATAATAGCAGCCATGATTTACTGAGCACATATATTTGTGCAGTAACTGGGTGAGGTACGTTAATTACATTATTTCCATGTCTCATAAAAATCCTGCAAGGCAGCTATCATCAGCCTATTATGAAGAAACTAATGCTTAGAACAATTAAGTAACTTAAAGTTAAAAGACATATAAAAAAGATGAGATTCAAACTTAAATTTTTCTGATTTCAAAGTTCTTTACTCTATAATAACAACTTCTCATAAAGTTACAAAGTGTTCATACCACAGAGATCACTATAATGATTAAGTATAGGATTTAAGAATAAGCCTTGAAATAACTGAATTCATGAAAATAAAGTAACCATTTATGAACCACATAGAAAATTTCATAAGTCTCATTTTAGAGATAAAAGAGATACATGTTATCAAAACACTCACCCTGACAATAAGGATCCATTTGATCAAGGAAAGGCCAAATCCGCAGATAGCACCATACCGTCCAGCTATGGTATTGGTGATACAGAAGGATAAACAAAATCCAAGCCAGTTGAAAATAAATGCCACTAAAAGCAACAGAAACAGTTATCTTACTAAACCTTAATTTGGAAACAAATTAACATAGACATATTAATAATATTTCACTGCTCAATGGAAACAGTAGCTCCCTTTTTTTTTTAACTCTGCCAATTAAGCCGCCTTTTTGGACTATAGCCTACTTTTTGCAAAAGGGTTATTTGCTATACAGTATATCAACAAATGAGTAAGCTTGGTTTCTTGTCAGTTTGGCCAACAGAAAGCCATTCCCGAAAGCTTATCATTAACGGTTGAAACTGCAGTTTTAAACTAGCTAAAAACCAGATCACAATGTAGCTCATGTGTGGTTCCACCCAAGAAGTCCAGCCTAAGCAATCAGCCAACAAAATTGGCTTTTTAAAAAAACGTAAAGCAGGCTGGCCATGGTGGCTCATGCCAGTAATCCCAGCACTTTGGGAGGCCGAGGCAGGTAGACCAGATAAGGTCAGGAGTTGGAGACCAGTCTGGCCAACATGAAACCCTGTCTCTACTAAAAATACAAAAATTAGCTGGGTGTGGTGGCAGGTGCCTATAATCCCAGCTACTCAGGAGGCTGAGGCAGGAGAATTGTTTGATCCTGGGAGGCAGGGGTTGCAGTGAGCACAGATGTGCACTCCAGCCTGGGTGACAGAGCAAGATTCCAGCTCAATTAAAAAAAAAAAAAAAAAGAAATAAAGAAAGAAAAGAAAAAGCAAAACAGTAAAATTTAATACTTCACAAATACTTTATGGGTTTCTTCAGGTATAGTTACAATTCTTAGATGCTCCTTTTCTGGATTTACTTATGCCGTGTAATGTCATCTAAAAGCTATGTAAAAAACAGCTTTTCATGGGCAGATTAAGTCATCATTGTTTTGTTTTCCAAGATGTGTAGTGTTCAGATAGCTCCTTTAAAAACTGTAACTTTTTGACTACTATATGGTATGTGCTCAGAAGAATGAACTGAATAAAGATGCTTAACATTATTAATTGCTAATAAAAATTAAACCACAATGAGATACCAACACCAAACTATTAGAATGTCTAAAATTTAAAAAAACAAAATCAACACCAAACACTGGCGAGGACATAGAGCAACAGGAACTCTCATTCATTGCTGGTGGGAATGCAAAATAGTACAGACACTTTGGAAGAGAGTTTGGGAATTTCTTACAAATCAGAATTTGCATTTCAAAAGCACTCTTCTAATTCTTTTAAAATTACAAATACCTTCTCTTTATGCTTCCCTCAAGTCTAAAATGCAGATGATTACTCATTACCATGGCATGCTGATGTGAAGATTCACACATGGTATAAATGGCTAAACCTCCAAAGAAAAGTTTTCTTAAAAGAGCCAAATAAGAGCCTATTACATTTTAAAGTACTAAAGTTTAAGGTCATTTCCGTAGACTATCAATTATCTGTAAACTAAATTTTCATTGTTAGTGTTTGGCATATAACCAAATTCTGTTCCATTCTCTTAGAAAATTTCTTAAAAATAAGATCAGAGATAAGCATACAAAGCATGTATCTGAGACATTTCATGGTAACACTTTTAAAGGATGTAAGAAGCAAAAACATTATTACAAACATTTCTTCCTTTACATTTTCTGAACAAGAATATGCAATTACCTTACCAAATTTAAGTGTAAACTTTTTTAGGGTTATGTGAAGTAAAACATTGAAAACAAAGAAGGAAAGAATTAAACCATCAAAAGGTTTTCATTGAAACAGTCTTATTGATATTCACTATAATTTTACTTGTGCAAGTTATATAACCTTGAAATGCTTAAGTTATAAATAAATCGCATTAAAAATAAAATCTATTTCTAGACCTTCTTATCCACAGTAGCTATTAGATAAGATGCATGGAAAATATAGCAAGTTGCAATATGAAAAACAGCCACTAGATGGTAGTGATGACAAACAAATCTATGCTTATCAAGCAAATAAACTCCAGGCCAATAGCCTACCAGGAAAAAAAAAATCAATTAATAAAGGTAATAATACAAATTTACTGTTATAATATTGGTACAATATTTATAAAACAGGAAGTATTACATATATGAGGTGTGGAATCAAGTAAAAATTGAGTACAATATAATTTATATTAAATATAAATATATACATTTACATCATATTAATATACTATCACTGGCTAAGAATAAAGTCATCCAGTGTGTCTAAGTTATTATGCATTTATAACATATCAGTGCAAGGCCTTTATATCTAAGAAATAAAAAGAAGATACTGGTGGTAAGTGAAATAACGAAATGGAGAAATAAGAGTTCTGAGTTGGATAATTAAAAGGTGTCGAATAACATGTTTTTATACCCAAGAAACAGGTGTTTATAGTAAAAATAGTATAGCCAGTGCTCGACTTACGACCACGATTGGGTCCAACAGACCAGTCGTTAACACGATTTGGTCGTAAGTTGAGTAGGCTATATGTACAGTACTGTGAAATGTTATAAAAATCTTTAAGTCATATTTTATCATAATTTTCTTTCATTATTGTTATATATCATAATTTTCTTTGTTCATTTTATGTCATTTGTATCATCTCTACATCATTTTGTTTCCTATTTTTACATTCATCAAGTTTAAGTAAAACACTGTATTACCAGTTCAACTGGTTTAATATTTGCAAAACATACAAAATTACAAAATACAGGTGTAAAAAATACCATAGGAAACATTTTCCCAATTGCAAAACATATCAAAATATATAAACATGTACAAAACATTTTATTGGCCGCTGGGGCTTGGCTGCGGATCGTTGATGTCATCTGAGGCAGCAGTTGGGTTTACCAGAGTTGGTTTTTCATAAACATGGTGAGCTTTGTCTGAATTGTATGTTTCTTTTTTTCTTCATAAATTTCACGACACGGACAAAACACATTGTGCGCCATCCATTCAATCCTTGCAAATCATTCGATGTTTGGGTCCATTGCTTCGAAATGTACAGTATAATAAGTTCATTGGGAGGGGTTTGATGAAAAATATCCAAGACACAAAACACAAATTGCTGTACCGAGTCTGGGATAACAGTTGAAATGGTGCACGCGGAGATGGTAGTGCTGCCGGAAAGTGGTCCACACTGTCATATGCCCAGCTGGGCAACGTTTGCACTGCCAGACACGGAGCAGTCGTGGCTAGCAATTGCGGTCGTAAAGTCGAAAGGTCGTAAGTTACATAGGTTGTAAGTCGGTCAATACCTACGATATATTTACATCCTTTCTTTTCTAATTAAAGTTTCTTAAAAGGTATAATAACTATGAATGCAATTAATGTTTAAGTTACTCTTTTTGTAAACAAACTCTGTGGGAAGTTTGTTATTAAAGTGTTTTAATATGTAGAATTCCAGTTAAACCAAAATTAAGATAAAAACCAAGGTTCACAAGACTAATATTACAAAATGGCACTCATTTGTAACCAGAGTTCAATTCCTCTTTTATTATACCTAACATTTCTAACTAGAAAATCAATTTAAGATTTAAATATTGCATATACATTAGCTGGTTGACAACCTGAATATTACAATTAGTAAATCTGAAGAGCTGCCTGCCCTCCTCCCTCATCCCCCTCCCCCTCTTTTCTTCAGCAGATGAAAACAGAAAGGAACCAAGAAACCATTTCAAAATTGAAGACGAGGTTTACATGAACTTCCAGACTCAAAAGTGACAACTCATTAAGTTAGTATTTTCTACTTTTTAAAGCGGAATGTGGCACTTTAAAAAGTTATTTCTCAGTTTTATGATCATAATAAAGCTTAGAAGTAAACTGAATTAAATCAGCATTCTATCTAAGAATGAAAGCTTGATCATTTAACCAGGTTGAGAACAGAAATTAACTATATAAGAGACTAATAAACTTACTTAAATGAATATTGGATTTCTACCACTGGCTTTAGTAATTTAAACAGTTTACTGGGCATCTTATTTAATGAGTTTACTATGCCAATCTTTGTATTAGGAACTGAAATAATGAAGAGCATGACACAGTCTTCCCTCAAGAAGATTCAATTTACTTTATAAGTCAAATACTAAGAATTCTGCAAAATGTTAAAATGTTACTTAAGTTTCTCATCTCTAACTTCTTGCCATTCCTGCAAATAAGACTACACTTTCAGAACCATCTGTCTCAAGTGATACTGTTCCAGTTGCCCAAAATATCCCTTTTTCCAATCCTTCTTCTAGGACACTCAAATGGAAATCCTCTGCCCCAAAAGCAGAATTTATAGTTTCATTCTATATGCTCCTACGGAGCTGAATTGGCACCAACATAGCAAGCATTTCTCTTTAAAAATCTGAAATAGCTTAAATATGTTTATATATATACTTTTACATGTCAGCAGCTTCATAATGGCTGCAATGCATAATTATCCAGCAAGAGTTTAGTAAGTTCTAGGATTCATATTTAAACATATGATCACAGTATCCATTAGTCCAATATCAGAAACCATTTACATTTTAAGCAAGGTAGACACATGCTAACAATATTTGCTTGTCCTCACCATGTTACTTTATTACACATACAGTCAATACATGCAAAAACAAAAATAAAACAGTTTGGAAAGACGACTTACTGAAAAATGCCAGCATGAAAATGCCATCATTCCCTACTCTGAGCTGGTCTGCATCACTGAAGTCATCTCTTGGTGGACACTCTTCCTCCTGAATCTGTAAAACATGTTACATTAGAATAGCTCGCTAAAAATTACAACTTTATCATCTTAAATGTAAGTATAAGAACTTCAACAAAATCTAATATTCTCAATTTGTTATATAGACAAATGAAACAAGTACAATGTCTGGTACAAAGTAAGTAATCAATAAGTGTTATTAGCAAGTACTGCTTCATGGTCATATTTAAAAAGAGTAACTTTAAAGATAAAAAAGATAAAAGATGAATAACATCAAACTCAAAAATGGTATCAGGAAGATACATGTTACAGTGCTGCATTAGTAATGATTGGGAAATAAGAACTTTCATAATCAGTGCTGGAGTATAAACTAGTACCACTTCTATAGCTGGCAATTTTGCAATTATCAAAAATAAAAATGTGCACACCCTATGATCCAGCAATGCCAGTTGTTAAAATATACTGCAGATATATATATACACACATATTATCTCTTATAAAAATGATGTATTAAAGACAATTCATTGCAGCAATGTTAATAACAGCAAAAGATTGGATACAACCTAAATGTCCATCAATAGCAGACTACGTTGGGAGGTAATTTTCACAAGACTATCATGTTTCTACATGTCCTCCAGGTAGAGGCATTGGCTGTCTTTTTCTGAAAAAGCTGCAGGCATTCAGTGTCAGCCCTTGAAAGCAGCCGAAGAGGCTGTACACTGCAAAGCCTCAGGGACACCGCCTCAGGGGCAGAGCTGTCCAAGGCCTGGGAAAACCACCCCTTGTACCAGTATGCCCTGGATGTGAGACACGGAGTTAAAGATTATTCTAGCCCGGTGCAGTGGCTCACGCCTATAATCCCACACTTTGGAAAGCCAAGCCAGGCAAATCACTTGAGGCCAAGAGTTCGAGACCAGCCTGGCCAACATGGTGAAACCCTGGCACTACTAAAACTACAAATATTAGCTGCGCATGGTGGCACCTGCCTGTAATCCCAGCCACTCAGGAGGCTGATGCATGAGAATCGCTTAAACCCGGAAGGTGGGGGTTGCAGTGAGCCTAGATCACACCTAGCCTGGGTGACAGAGTGAGAGTGTTTCAAAAAAAATATTTTGAAACTTAAGATTTAATGATTGCCATGCTTGGTTTCGGTTTTCCATGGGGCTTGTATCCCCTTTTGTCGGCCAATTTCTTCCTTTTGGAATCCGAAAATTTACCCAATGCCTATAGCCCAATTTTATCTTAGAAATAATTAACTGGTTTTTGATTTTATAGGTTCATACGTGGAAGGGACTTGCCTTGTCTCAGATGAGACTTTCGATTATTGACTTTTGAGTTGATGCTGGAATGAGTTAAGATTCTGGGGGACTGCTAGGAAGGCATGATTGTATTTTGAAATGTGAGAAGAACATGAGATCTGGGAGAGGCCAGGGACAGAATTGTATGGTTTGATCTGTGTCCCCATCCAAATCTCATGTTCAACTGTAATCCTCAATAGTCAGAGGCTGGGCCTGGTAGGAGGTAGGTGATTGGATCATGGGGGTGGTTTCTAATGATTTAACATCATTTCCCTGTTCTCATAATAGTAAGTGAGTGACTTTTTTGTGAAATCTGGTTGTTTAAAAGTGTATGGCATGACCCCTCCAATCTCTCTCTTCTTCCTGTAAAATGTGCCTTCCATGCCCTATAAAATGTGCCTGCTTCCCCTCTTCACCTTCCACCACAATTGTAAGTTTCCTGAGGCCTCCTCAGAAGTTGCTATGCTTCCTGTACAGCTTGCAGAACTGTGGGTCAATTAAACCTCTTTTCTTTATAAATTACCCAGTTTGGGGTATTTCATTGCAGCAGTGTGAAAATGGACTAATACTATACATCATCTCAGCTGAGTGAGAATAATTCAATTTTGCGAGACAGTCTGAGAAGCTAGGGCTAGGCTCAAGATCACATAATTAGGAGGGTCAAAGAAGTACTTGAATCCAGGACACTATGTTCTTTCCATACAATCATGGATAGTAGTCTCACTAAGCATACTGCTATCCTGAAATTTAAAAACTTTCAAAACCATTTTATATTGTTTATTATTTGGGCACAAAGATTCCTTAAATTGTACAGTCATATATCATAGGTAAACTTTATACAATAAATTTAATAACTGGCCATGACTATAATATTTATAAAATTTTATATAATTTCAAATTAGTTCAAGAAATAGGCATGAAAGCACAGCAAGAACAAAAAGCTATCAGTGTGACTGCAAAAATATATTTCATACTGTGTATTTTAAAACATCAGTCCACGCCAGGCATGGTGGCTCACACCTGTAAATCCCAGCACTCTGGGAGGCCGAGGTGGGCGGATCACTTGAGGTTAGGAGTTTGAGACTAGCCTGACCAACATGGTCAAACCCCATGTCTACTAAAAATACAAAAAAATTAGACAGGCATGGTAGCATGCTCCTGTAGTCTCAGCTGCTCAGGAAGCTGAGGCAGGAGAACTGTTTGAAATAGGGAGGCCGATGTTTGCATTGAGTCGAGATAGCACCACTGCATTCCAGTCTGGGCAACAGAGTGAGACTCTGCCTCGATTTAAAAAAAAAAAAAAAAATCAGTACAGAG